>NW_012130083.1:3645425-3648821 GCF_000143395.1 Atta cephalotes
GCTCTTTATAACACGCAGGACATACTCGGACCACCTTCGGGCCAAGCCCTTTGCCGAAGCTCACTAAGGGAACGAGAAGGGAACGACATTGTCGTTGTTCGTTGTCGCCGCTGTGACTCTTTGTAGTATAATCGTTTGACGATGAGGATCGAGTTATCATTGGCACTCTCCTTCACTTTCTTCTCCTTGCCTCCCTCCGTCTCCCCTCCCCTCCCCCCTCCCTCTCTCTCTCTCTCTCATTCGGAGGTAATTATGAATACTGCTCAAAGCGATGCAATAAGGACGCGCTGATTGAACATTTAATAGGAGATTTAATATCGCGCGCCCAGCGTTCGCGCTGCTTGGCATAACAACAAGTGGATTTATAACGACGAGACTCCGCACGCGGAGGTGCGAATATTCGTTGTTGGTGGTCGCGGCCACGAGCACACTTGGACGTATCGTACCGCGCTTTGCTGCACGGATCGACTGTAATTCGCTTTTATCGAATGACGAGGGCGAGCCGCCCCTTTCACACCGCATGTAAAGTAATTATCGGACAAATGCATCGGTGTCTTGGATCGACAGAGGGTTGTCACAAATTCCTCATCTGAAAATTTTATAACTTTTCCCCGATTTCCAGATAAAATTTCACGACTTTTAATTTTCCTTGACTTTTAATAACATTAAAAATTCTTTTTTGTATTTTCATTCTGATTTGAAAACGATTTAAATATTTCGTTGAGAAATTGATTTAAATTAATTAATCGTTAAGTTGATTCGAAAATTGCCTATGTGTGATGTACGTACATTAAACTTTTTTAAGGCCGAGAATTTTTATTTTCCAGAAAATTTTGCAAAATTCTCTGACTTCCTTGATCCCGTTTCCGATTTTCTTAACAATTCCGATTTCTAATTTTGTGACAATCCTGAACGAGAGTGATCGGTATTGCTGTTTGATCTAAAAGTGGATGAAAGAAAACTTTGTTGTACTAGAGACATCTCTCTTATTAAATGTCTTCTCTTATTAAATGTCTTCAAGTTTGAATAAGATATCCTATTCCAAATCTTATTGAGAAATTGAAACAATATCGATGTAAATAATTAAACTAGGAAAGATATAATGATTGACTATTAACATTTACGAGATAGCATAGGGCACGCGAATGCAATACCTCCTGTCAATTGCGCGTTTCTCCTGTCGGAGAAACGACTCTCATCGTAAGACACGGCGCTTTTCGTAAAACGCCAACGCCCCATACATGCGCGCGAAATCCGGGGGTAGGTGAGAGGGATAGTAACAAGAGCAGTGGGCGGGAGGGGGTCTGTTGTGGATGTCAGAAGCAAATGTGCTTTCGGCGCGGAAGGAGCTTAAGGAGCCCGTAAATTTCCACACCGTGGAAAAACGACATGCACGAGCCTGTTGAAATCCTCTCGCTGAGCAGAAGGTCCTCCCTTACCTTCCCTACTCTCTTTCGAACTCCGTTTCTCTCCTTTTTTTTTCGCTCGCTTGTTTCCCTCTTTTATTTCTCTTTCTTCCCCCCCTCTTCCTCGCCACCCTTTACTCCCGCGGCGCGAGGCTATTGGCCACTTTCAAATTTAATTTTCTCACACAGCGGCGATGCCGAAAAACATTTACGGGCTATAAAGGATCGGCGATGGGAAGTGCAAACTATGGTTACAAAAAAAGAGAGGGAAAGAGAGATAGAGAAAGTTCGTCGGAAACGAGAGGTGGGACTCGTATGCGTCTGACCGCAAAACTGACGAGCCAGAGATGGCGAACGTTACCGTCGAACGATCTTTGAGGGACGTAAAATGTCGTGATGCGACGATAGACATCGAATGCCGGCGGCGAGACGTCGGGACGTGTCGCGACGCCAACATCTCGCAATTCTGTAATCGAACGCCTGCCGCTGGTAACGATATCTGAGCCTTAGAACAGTGGTACAAGTATATTGTATTTCTTATTTTCAGAAATAAAAGCACTTAAAAGTACTTAATAGAAAATTCAATTGTTTTGCAGTATCTTCTGTAGTGGACACTTTAAGAAATACTTTAAGAATACAAGTCTTTTTTATTGTAACATTTTATTTTCTCCATACATAAAATGATATTATTTTATGAATATATATTTATTCTATATTAAAGAAAAAAAATTATATATATAAGAGTAATTTGAGACGTTTAAAAATAGAATAACAATACTCACGAAATTAATAATGGAATAGTACAAATATGAGTCAGATAATTAGTTTAAAAATAGAATAACAATACTCACGAAATTAATAATGGAATAGTACAAATATGAGTCAGATAATTAGAGCGTAATAATAAATTAGTTAAAAATAATGTATAATTGAATAAAAATAATATTTTAGCTTTCTCCTTAAGCCATCTTCAGTTTGTATTCGTAAAGAAGTATGTCATACATATAGTGTCTTATTGTAGAACACGAAATACTCCGTGCATGAGATGTAAAATAAGAGCTGTTTGGCACAAATTATAGACATAGTTTCCACCATGGTAAATGAGTTAATTTGAAAATTATGTCATAAGCAGTTAGGAATTTAAAAATAGTAAACGAGAAAGGTAGATTCTCAGGATTAAGATTTGTCAAAAAATATAATTCAAAATAAAATAAGATTTAATAAAATAAGATTAATTATATAAAAATGGTGCCGACTCTAAATATTAAGAAGTGATACGTACAGAAAAATACATATTATACGCAAGTAATAATTACTGCTTCCAAGTATTTCAAGAATTCATATAATTTATATCTCTATCATAAGTTTATTAAAAGCATTAAATTTATTCAAAATATATTTTGAATCTTTGTAAGTTTAATGCTTTAATCAAGATTATTAAATTCAAATAAATTTGCTTATTATATAAAGTTACTTTTCCGATCAATTTTAAAATATTCTTCAAAAGAAAATAAACTCTTGAGAAATAATAAGTTTTTCTAAAATTTGTAAATACATTTTAAGATTATTATCAAGAAAATATTTTTATTAAAGATAACTGTTATTTAACAGAGAGAAAATTAATTAAGTAGTCACTTTTCTCAGCAACGAAATGATATTTTTTTGTGTGTAATTGTTAAAAAATCGTGATAGATTTAAGAGCTGTATTCGACAAAAACTAACGCAAGGTTGCGCTGACGGGGGAAATAAATGTGATCGCGTTAGTTATATCGCGAGTATATAAAATATTGGTGATAAATTTTGCCGACGCGGATGAATGAATCGCGATTAATGAAGCCGCGATTAAGGAACCATAATTGGTGGCAGGGAATCGCGCGAAGGTGAAAGAGAAGTAGAAGGAAATAAAAGGCGGAAATGCGTGTGAAGGAGAAAAGAAGAAAGAGAGAGAGAGAGAGAGAGAGAGAGGAGGAGAGAGAGAGAGAGAGAGAGA
>NW_012130083.1:3649489-3662320 GCF_000143395.1 Atta cephalotes
GAGAGAGAGAGAGAGAGCGGAAGAAGTGAGAAAAGGTTGGAGGCCGCAATGAGCTGAGCTTTTCCACGCTTCCCCTAATTACATTTTCATACGAACCGTTTCCCCTTTATTTTCTCCTCCGCCCTACGACCATTTTTCCCGGAGCTAAATCCCCCACCATCCTTATTCTCCGTCAACAACTGCTACCCTTTTCTTTCGTTTCTTCGCCCTCGTCTATGTCTTCGTCTCTTTTCCTTCCATCATCCTCTCACGCCTTTCCGCGCGCTGGAAAAACGCTTTAATACATTTTCGTCGCTCGTCGCCGCGCGACGAGAAAAAAAAGAGAGGGAAAACAAGAGGAATATCACCTCCGGGTCGCAGTCTCGAAACGCGTCGATTTCCGCGTACAAGTCCCGCATTAAGGGCGCATTAAGGAGCGCATTCAGCAAAGCGTGGGTTCTGAAGCGGACTGTCTGTGAAACGGATTCTGAGTTCTAAAGTCCGAAGCCGAGATTACTATTGCACCGAAAAGACGTACTTGCCAGAGAGTTCGATGTTAGTTTTAAGCCAGTTCCGAAGTTAGTTTCTTCGTCATTTATCGACACTCATCATTAATCACGCGTTTCTTTCTTTACATCATAACATCGTGATGGCAGTGATTATTATATCTCACCCTTGATTTCTACGTATTATTTCTACGTCGAGCTTTGACATTCTCAGGGAATTTTTATATATACTCTTGAAGTAAGAGATAAAGAGATAATAAAGAGATGTATTGCTTATTATATTTTACTACTTTCTTTCGCAGCGACGAATATACCTTTGACCTACCGTTATTCTTGACGATGAAGCGTTACAGTGACGGACGATTTTTGTCGTCGACGAACGTGCTTACCCTCCTCCGTATGTTACCTCTCGTATCTCCATGTATATTCAGCACACGCGACATAATCGCTTTAATATAACATTTCCACTGCGTCCTCACGAAACATAAAAGCGGTCAGCCCTGTAAAAGTTGGGGGATAATACTTACTAGCGCGTCGTCGTCCTTAGACCAAATACACTGAATACACTGCCAGATACTTTGTGTCTCAGACACGCTTTAGCATCAGAAGCCACGTAGTGTCTAATTTTTCTCGGTATATTAAAATCTTCATACGCTTTTTCTTTTCTTCATTCAAGTGTAATAAGATATTTCGGAGAAATTGATTTTCGTGTCACAGTGAATGTACTCACGCATTTTCCATGTTATGCATTGCAGCTGCTTCATGTTAAAAGCTGTAAAATTGAAGTTTTACAAATTGTACCGTATAATTAAATTTGCATGGGAATTTTACGAGAGTTTACGCCTCGCAGCGAAAATTAAACGTCGATGTGCAAATGATATCCCTGCGTGTATTTGCAATCGGCGAACGCGACGGATTTTGTATGCGATGCAATAGCCGAGCGCTCGTATGGTCGGATAATCCCATTCCCGTTCGAGAGCGGACACGCCGCTTTTCCCATCGTAGCCATTCGCTTAACTTTGCGAAAGTCAGCAGCGGGAGACGAGACTAGGAAGTGAAAGAAGAAGAAGAAGAAGTAGTAGTAGTAGTAGATAGACGGCGGGGGAAGAGAGGACACAGAAAGCCTTCGATTCTTCTTTCGCTCTCGTGCGTTTGTTTACAGAGGACCTCGATAGAAGGTGGCTGGTATGAAACGAGGGTACAGGACCTCGGTAGCAGGAAGGAGAGAAGGATTCGGAGCGGAGGGACCATAACAGAAAAGTACCTGGGGTAGACGTGCGAAGAGCGAGACGAGAAGTCGCGAAGGAAAGAAACGAGCCGAAGTGGAGAAAAAGGAGGATGAAGGGGCAAAAAAAAGGATTCGAGAATTCTCGAAGCGAAGAGTCGAGTGGTTGGGTGGTCGAATAATAGAGCTGCCCTTAATACCGTCATCCCCGCGCTATCCCCGGGTTAAACGAGGGAAGAGGTCGGCGGAGGAAGCAGCGCCACGAGAGAGAGAGAAAGAGAGAGAGGAGGGGGGGGTGGCGGTGATAGTGAAGGACGAGACCGGTGAGGAGGGGGTGGAGGGGTCAGGATGGTCGCTCGTGGTTCGTATGCCGCCGCTGCCGCCACCACTGCTGCCGTCGTCGCCGTCGGGTGGGAAACAGGAGAACGGAATAGAAGGGATGATAACATTTGTATCATATTTAACGCTAGAACGAGCGGGTTAAGGGGTGGAAGACAGCCTCCACCCGCCCGACCACCTTCTTCCTCATCTCCTTCGGTCTTCTCTCCCGCTCTCTTGGTCACCCTCCCCCCTCCCCCCTTCCTCCTCCTCGGTCTCTCTCATAACCGCGCTCCTCCGCCGCCACTCTAGAACGCCACCTCGCACCCCCGTTTCCTCCTCCCTCCCTCGCTCTCGCCACTCCGAGTAATATACCACTGAAATCAATACCACCACACTGCCTTCTCTATTTACCCAAGCTCATCATCCGTACACAAATTTATTGCGTGTCCCTAGCAGCTCGAAACATCCCTCTCGATATCTGGCGCAGCCAGATTGCGACTTCGTCCTAGTCCGGTTAATGTCACGCGGTCCATTTAACGCGTTCCTTCTCGGAAATCCGTCTGGCTATCTTTCTCAAAAAGTACTTATCGATTATCTCGTCCGGTTGTTTATTCTCATACCTTTCAAAAATGTTGGCCCTCAGAAAATTGAACCAAACATCTTGCTTTTCACAGCGCAAAATTTTTCTTTTCAAATAAAAAAATCAAACCACAATTAAATAACAAATAAAAACATCTTGGTAATCTTTAAATACCTTGTGATTAACTTGGCGATATAAAAAAAAATACTATTTGTTTTAAGTCTTTTAAATGCATCCGTATTTGCTACGAAAGATATTCAAGTGCAAATGCGAAGATAGAAGTCTAAAAAAAAATGTACATAGATTTTAAGTTTTTTAAATTACTCTGAGCTTTTCTTGCTAATCTACGATTTCAATTTTCCTTAAACCGTGCGGACAATTTTCTCCTGTGCGGCAGTCGAATGTAATTTATGCATGCGCTGGGACGTCGGATAAGATCACGTTAGGCGGCCGGTGTGGTAGTTAGCGGGGGAATTTTTTAAATACCCGCCAGAGCTGAATTACTTAAAACGGTCACGACGCGCACAGGTGGTTTCGTGCGTCCGTATATACGCGGCTCACCCGCACAAAATCTTCTCGTGCACATACGTACAAAATCGCGGTGCACACACGCGGTGCATCGATGGGACGTTATACGCTACGATAATATTGCGTCATTAGGTGGGCAATGCTACTATCGCGTGCCCTGCTTTGAGCTCGTTATGAGCCACGTTCTGAGAGCCGAGAGGACGGAGCGCGGTGGTGAAGCGGAGCGAGGCGGCGGACCTCCGCTCTTGCACCGAGTGAAAGATAACCGATAAGTAGTGTTACGAGATAAATGCCACATAAATTAGCCGTACGCGATATATACGTGCTACGGCCACATACAGTATGGATGCAAAATTGCAGGTACGGTAACGGGCTTGTTATAGATATAGCTTGGTATAAGATAAACGTATGCGATAGCCACAAATTGTTTCACGAATGAGAAATGTATACAGGTAATTGTGTAATAACACTTTCTTCCTAATTATACTTGCACGTTATCGAATCGAATTCGGATTACAGAGCGCCAGAGATTCGACAGAATAAACCTAATCTTTTTTAATATTTTAGTATTTAATTATCAAGCTTAATTCAGCGTAAACGTTTCGACTTGGAATCAGATTACGCATTTATGAGCTCATGTCGGTACATTGTGCGCCGGAGCTTATTGCCTCCAGGCGTTTGTACTGTTAATTTATTGTTCGAGCACAATCGGAGCATCACGTGAGCGAGGCATCGAGATTAATAATGCATCTCGGAGGGTGCGTCCGTCAGTAGGACACACGAGAATGTGGGTCGAGTTGCACGTCTACTTGGACGGGAGGTGTATCAAAAGCTCGATGTACTCGATAAACTGATTGCTCGCGTGGACCGTATTATCGTCTCACATGTCTTTTCGACTTTTTCAGGAGAGCGACGCTGAAAAGAGCGACCAGGACCTGGTCGTCGATGTGGCGAACGAGGTAAGAATGTCATTAAAAAAGCGTCATTTATCCATTAATTTTAAAAATATATATATATATATATCTATCTATCTATTTATGTAATATCACATTTATTTACACGTAATTATAATTATCTTTCATAATTATATTTTGCATGCGAGTTTTAAACTTTGCACTTGTTTAATGTCAATTAAAACTAATATTGTTGTCGGGAAAAAAAAACGACGCGAAATGATTTTGTTCCAAACTTGTATATATTATACTTTTAGAAAATAAAAATCTATTAAAAAAAAAAAATCTTATTAAAAAATCTATTTTGATGTTAAGAAACGAGAGAAAAAGTTTTTGCGGATAAAGATATATTGCCGAATTAAAGAAAGACTGGTGCTATCGCATGCTATATCTTAAGTAGGATATTGCGTGTGTTCGTTTAACGAAATCCTGATATTTGCGTATCGCGAAAGGAGGCGTCGTCGCCGCACGCGAACGGGGAGCACTCGGACCCACGTGAAAACGGCACTCTGGAGAAGCTGGGCGCACCGGGCCACGTTGGCGGACCGGTATCCGGCGCGGGCTCGGCATCCGTTAAGGACAGGCCGCCGTCGCGCAGCGGCAGCTCCTCCGCCCGTAGTACACCGTCTCTGAAAAGTAAAGATGTAAGATCTCGCGGAGAGTAAGCTTATTCGGCGCTGCGACCCGGCCCAGTCGTGACTCTGTCGCCCATACATGTACCGAAAACCCTCTCGCGGAGCGAGCTTAAAAAGTCGATCTCTTCTATTTGCGTGGTACTTATAGGGTCGTCAGACGTTTCATCTCTTTCTTCTTTACGAATTCTTACTCACTTATGTATTTATTTTCAAGGACAAAACGGTGACCAAGAGGCAAGTAGTATAACAAAACTGTGTGATTGTTGAAATAAAAGCATCTTCAATCGAGCGCAATTCATTGTACATATTCAAGTGATGCCGTTTTCTGTGAAAGTGAATTCTTTAAAATCTTTTTGAAAACCACGATTTTTTTATAATCAAAGAAGGAGAAAATGAATTGATTCTAAAGAATCGAGTTAAATTAAATCCATTATTATTAATACTGTATATTAAATAGATACTGTTTTACATACAAAGTTGGAAATGTATGTGCTCGTAACGTGTAAAGTTCTAAATAATCAGAGAAGCGCGACCGGCACGGACTATGGGCGCATTCAATAACCAGTACCACAATCGCTCACTGAGCGCTCACTGAGCAGTTGTAGTACTTGAATGCACCCTATGAAATTCTCCAATCATCCATTTGGCAGTCATTTGTAATACTAATGAATTTGTTTCATAATTCATCATTATATGATCAATTATATATTATTATTTTATCCTTTATTACTTAACATTCAGTAAATAACAAGGATAAAATAAGTGGGGATCGCTTGAAATTTTTAAACACAGTCTCCCAAATAAACACGGAAGTCATAATATCATAAGAACGTTACCATGACTTTACTTATCACTTGTAAGTTTATTTTTTAAGTACGTCAAATTACGTCATGATGACGTTCCATGATATCATTATGATTTAAATTATGACTGTGTTTTATCTGAGTTATCCTACTCGCTGAACGATTGAACGTAAAGGTCAAAACACAGACTTTTGTATAACGCATGATGCATAAAAGAATTGACCAATCAAAGTCTTTCTATGAAATGAAAGATTGATGAATCAATCAGAATCAGACGAATCGAGTCTGATCTTAATTGGTTGGATCTATAGATAAAAATCAATCATATTCAATTGTTTGGCATTTAAATTATCTCCTTGATGCAAGCCGGAAAAAATCGATTAAACATCAATGAATCCAATAATCGGCTGGCAATTCGATTTTTTATTGTGAGAAGGATATCGACTCTCATTGAAGAATCGAACAAGAATTTGGCATCTGGGCACGTATTATAAAATTATTCGATACTGGATCCGATCGGATTTATTCAATTATTCCCTAGATTTCTATTGTGTTATTTTCTAGGGAAAAACGAAATAACTCCGATCGGAATCCATTTCGAACATTTCCATAATACGTGTCCTGAGTACAGTGCAATTTCTGTTCGACGCAGGCTCTTGCGTTTGACGGCCCTAATCATATCGTAACATTTCCGCGACAACACGGTACTTTTTTTTTATTTACCCGATCGATCGTCTCGAGGCAGCGGCTCTCTGCCGCCGCGTGCGAAACGAAACGAAAAGGAAAGATATCGCGGCTGACATGGTCAGCAAATTTGCAATCGGCATGGTCGAGAGCTTAGTACGATTGCGACACAGTGAGCGTCTGCAAAAGTGGGTGCAAACACCGTGCGTTCGCCAGGTCGACAAGCCGGGTACACCTGTGGCGGCGGCGAGGGGCTCGCGCAGTTGTACGCCAACTATGGGCGGCATCCCTGGATCCTTGGCGCGGGTCTATCATCCGCCATCGTCGCAGCAAACGCCACCGCAGGGTTATCAGGGCTTGCCATCCCGCGGCAATGAGCCGCCGCAGTCGCCCTCGCCATACAGCAACTTGCCATACGCGCGGCCCTCCATGGTGATTCACGACCCCGTAACACCTTAGTCCTTACGTTACCACGCTTTCATTAATTAATTAATATAGTTTTATATGCGACTGAAAAAAAAAGTACAAATTGATTTTGATGACCGCAACCGTTTATACTACTATTAATTTCTTTCAACCCTAGAAGGACTTCTATAAGCGTTCTCTTTGATTGTCTTCATGAGTACTGTAAAGCTATCTAAATCAAATCTGATGAAATCTAACTTAGTCTATATTATCGAATGATAGAAAGGTCAAACTGGCAGAGGTCCTCTTAGGGTTAAAACGCGATCAATCTCGTGTAAGAATCATCCAAATCGACGATGACCGTTTCCTAAGGCCATTTATTTCTTATTTTTGTGCTATAAACAAACGCGCCTTTATTTTTTTTTCTCATCTCTGTGCGTCACAATACTGAGCGATCATCTCTTCCGCAGATCGGTTTCGACGGTCACATGAGGATACCCGCGAGTAACGGATTGAACAACATCGCAGGTGGCAAACCGTACGTAATTATAATTTACGTGAAAAAAAATCGTCTTGAATCTTTTTAACAAGGAAATCTTGTAAAATGTCAAATTCTAATTTTAATGAAACTTTGTATACATATAAATTACATAAATAGAATTTAGAAAATATTAATTGTGATTTTAAAAGATGAAATCATCTCTTATATAAAGTAAAAGGCAATAAAATAAGCGATTTAAAAAATTATTTTTTTTAATTATTAATATAGAATATTTTTTGATATCTTGAAAAGTTCTTGATATGTAACGAAAAAAGTTGAAAACTCTTTAGTTTAATAGAACATATTTCAATTTTTCTACAATCAATTATTGCATAGAAATTGTATTTCAAAATTAATATTATAAAATTTTAAAGATTCAAAATATTCAAATTTTCTGGAAAACTTTTTGTTGCGAGTTATCGTAGTAAATTATAGCGAGGATTAATTTCATCTCTTAAAATCATTTATTAGTCGCAACTGATATTTTCTATAAATTCATCTATTTATGTATACGTTTCATTAAGTTTCATTAAAATCAAAATTGGACATTTTGCGAAGTTCCCTTGTAAGTTACTTCTCCCCGGCATTGTCCCTCGCGATAAAAGCGTTAAACACTTGCGTTTATTTCGCGCAGGGCGTACTCCTACCATATGAACGGCGAGGGCCAATTGCAGCCTGTACCATTCCCCACGGACGCTCTGGTAGGACCGGGTATCCCGCGTCACGCACGTCAGATTAACACCCTGACACACGGCGAAGTGGTTTGTGCCGTTACGATCTCGAATCCGACCAAGTATGTCTACACCGGCGGCAAAGGTTGCGTCAAGGTCTGGGATATCGGCCAAAGTGTCGGCAGCGCCAGCGTGAAACCAGTTTCGCAGCTGGACTGTTTGCAACGTGACAATTACATTAGGTGAGAGCTCTGAGTGATTGGTATCTCACTGTTACGTCTAAACATTTCGTTGATCTTTAGATACTTTCGTGAAAAGAACGTGCACGATTTGATCTCGTAAAGTAGGTAGCGAATAAAGTCACACATTTCTTCTGGTAGTGACTAATAATTTTATTTTAAAGAAAAAGAGACTGTTGTTTGGAGTTATTACAGCACATAAATTTTCAATGTAAAGGGTTTCTAAGTGTGCTGCGAAATTTTAAAGAAACTAAAAAGAGGTAAAAAATTTAGAAATAAATAAAAAGCGAAATAAATAAAACGCGCGAAGTAAAAAATCTTTTAAAACTGACAAAAATTATCTTAATTATATTGTGTTTACTTTCATTTTTAACCAAAGCAGTATCGTCTCATTATCGTCAATATCATTTTTTAAAAATAAAATATAAAAATAGAAACTTCTGAAACTTTAGAACTTCTGTTTATTTCTAAATGTTGCGTTGGCGATGTCTAATAAAAGACCTATGCTGAGCGTTGAAATATGTGCTAATGATGTACCTGGATAAATTTGGCTCGTTATTTAGTGTACTACGAAGAAGGTTGATAAACGCTGACATAGATTAAAGTACTATATTTATTAAAATAAAATTTCTTAACAATAAAACTAATTAAGTGGAAGACATTCGGTGTATTTTAACCTTCCAGATCCGTGAAACTTCTACCTGACGGGAGGACCTTGATAGTCGGCGGAGAGGCCAGTCAACTGAGCATTTGGGACCTAGCTAGTCCCACGCCCAGAATTAAAGCAGAATTAACTTCGTCGGCGCCTGCGTGTTACGCCCTGGCGATCTCGCCGGACTCGAAAGTCTGCTTTAGCTGCTGTAGCGACGGCAATATCGCCGTGTGGGATTTGCAGAATCAGTCGTTGGTCAGGCAATTTCAAGGTCACACGGATGGCGCGTCCTGCATCGACATCTCGGCTGATGGATCAAAATTGTGGACCGGCGGTCTCGACAATACCGTGCGCTCCTGGGACCTTCGCGAAGGTAGACAACTGCAGCAGCACGATTTCACCTCGCAGATATTCTCTCTCGGTTACTGCCCCACTGGGGAGTGGCTGGCCGTCGGAATGGAGAACTCGAACGTCGAGGTACTTCATGCTACCAAATCCGACAAGTACCAGCTGCATCTGCACGACTCCTGCGTGCTCTCGCTGCGTTTCGCTTCCTGCGGCAAGTGGTTCGTCTCGACTGGCAAGGACAATCTGCTGAATGCGTGGCGTACGCCATACGGTGCTTCAATATTTCAGGCAAGTATTTAAATGCAGACACTAACTTGACGGGATAATTTATATTCTTTGCCTCAATTTTTTGTGTTCGCTTGGCATCCAGCCATAACCTAAAACTTAGCATTCATGTAAAACGGGATGTATATTGGATATATGCATCTATATGTATATTGAATTTGGGCTAAACTATGTCTTTTCTATTTCTTGTATTTTATTATTTTTTTAAAAATTTGTTGAATTCAATTTGGTTAAAAGTAAACAAATTTTTAAGAGAGAGAACTTTTTGAAAATGACAAATTAATATATACAAAATTGAATAGTGACGTTTTTGTAAGTTTTTATTTTTGCCAATATTTTTGTTAAAATTTTGCAGTCCAAGGAGTCGTCGTCGGTGCTGAGCTGCGACATTTCCGCAGACGACAAGTACATTGTGACCGGATCCGGCGACAAGAAGGCCACTGTATACGAAGTGATTTACTAAGCCTATTCCTAATAAAGAGACTTGCCTTTCCTTCTTTAATAACATTAAAATCATGAACTTTGTTAATGTGTATTCTATCCTTTCGCGAGGAAGGAAGGCGCGAAGAGATCCCGAAAATAGGGAAACTCTCGGCGGCCTTAGAGCCAGTGTGGCTGATAAATGTGTACATATACGCATACGCGAAATTGTATTGTAACGAAATTACAAATAGAAGAATGAAAAATCGATGTGTGTGCGCGCGTGTTTATGAATGAGCGGGATCAGCGATGTATATTAATCTTGCATGTGCGCGTCCCGATTTCGCGAGTGCGTGTCCCGATTCTCCGCCGATTTACAGTACATACGCGTAATATCTGCGCGCGGACGGGATTTCTATTTGTCACGTGTATACAACGAGCGTACGCATTGACGATGGAACGGCGTTCCATCCAACCGGAGCGGTTCGCATACGCACTAAAGTAAACGAGAAGAGCCTTCGCAAACGGTGATGTTAGATATACAAGGTGATTCTTGATTGCACGCCGATATCATCGGAAAACAAGTTTAAGAGTCTAGAACAAGGCAAAAATGCTAAACGAGCTTTCGTTATTTAGCTTTTAGTTTTCCTGAATGATGATAAATTTAAAAAAAAATATATCTGCAAGCATTTACGCTATATGGCTCGATTTATTATCAGGGTTGATAAAGTCACATTTCAAACTATTTAAAATATGTTTAATCGACATGTTTTAACATGTTTTTTTATAATACTGTTTAAAACACATGAATGAAGCATTAAAAAATGTTTAAAAAAAATGTTTTGTTCTTAAAAAAAAAAACATTATTTTTTGTCAATCTTGTTTATTATCTTTCCAAAACACTATATAAAGTATTTCTTCATTAAGTACTTTACAAGTGAGACTTAAAAATCAATAGGGTAACCCATTATCTTAAAACAATTAAGTTTGAGATGAAGAAAAGATGAACTTGAGGACATCATCATCTTTTTTATTTCGAACTTTATTGCTTAATCTTTCCAAAACCAAGGTCATCTTCTTTCCCTTTAATAACTGAGTAACTTTTATTTGAAATATTGTTGTCTTAAACTTAAAAATTTTTAAATATCCTGATGTGTAATTGCAAAATAAAGTTGTATATTACGAATTTTTTTAGAAATATCATAGCGAAAAGTGTGCATTTTCTCTAATTCTATACTTTTTTTTAAATTCTAGATCTCTAAAATATCAACGAACAATTTAGATTCACCTTATATATGATCTTGTAGTTACGTAAATGTAGGGTTATAACGCGCCTAAAGTGGATGGCTGATAAAGTGGTATGATATCATCAAGATTAGCCTGGCCTACTCATCCAAAAATCGCATTAATTACGCTTTTTAGTAAACAGATATGTGATCGACAGACATTTTGAATTTCTGCGACCGCTGTATCTTCAAACGAATCATATTTCCTTCCTATTACCCTCCAGTATAAAGGTGCAAAGAAGTTTAATGCCTGTTTTCATTTTAATGTAGATTAACCTTAATTTTCAGAACTAGAGAAAGATGAAAAGTAAGTTGAACCGATATTAAAGTTGATCTAATTTGATGGAAACGAACACAAGAGATATTTAAGTGGCATTTAAAAGTGTAAAAGTGTAGAACATTTTCTTGTTTCTGCATTCTTATGACATTTTTTTAGAGGCTTGATTGACGCAGATTTTTATTATTGAAATATTCGTTATTGACGTAAAAAGCTAATTCGTTATAAATAATCGCGTAAATCTTTAGATTCTTAATTTAGTTCGATAATTTCTAATTTTATGAAGAAAAATTATGCTGTATTGAATAGTGATTTGCCGAGCGAGACGATGGCACGTTGCGCGGGCTTCGAGTCATCTCCTGATTCTGTCGATGTCAGTATCAGTGTCACGATGCCTGTCGCTGTTTATACAGTTCTCGCGGTATGAAACTAGTTTATGAACGAATACCTTTTTGCATCGTAAATATAGTACGATACTTATGTGTAATCGAATTTCTACGTGATATAGCGCGTATGCGTGACGACGAATGGTAAATACGAATCCCTGTACAGAATCCTTGTACATATTCGACGATTGTGATTAACAATTATAATAAGATGCACGGTGTACGTCGATATACGGCGTGCACCCGAACTCTTTAAGGCCGTGTTTCAGTATACATTGCTGATACTGAAAATCTATAGTATACATAACGAATGAACTATAGATTTTCAGTATTGGCAGTGTATATCGGAACATGGCCTATAAATATACCTATGTAAAGTACAATCCCCCGTGCACAATCGAAACAAAACTATTTCTCTACTTTAATTAGGTGATACACGCGGAGATCAATAGAAGCGGTCAACTTTGTCGCGACGTTTAATATTAAGTTAAAAATATCGACTAATTATTCTTTAATAAATCAACGTTATGTAGAATTGAGACCACGATGTCTTTATGTTAAAAAAAAAAAATAATTAATCTATGATAATTGAGACGCTTAGTCCAATTGTAAAGCATAATAAAAAACAGTTTTGTAAAACTTTATACCTTCGATTGATCTTCGCCCGAAAATTAGCCGAATGAAATTCTCGACAGAAAGACGAGCGCGAATTGTAATGCATTATCGAAATGAGTAATTTCGTAAAATTATACGGTCCTTTATGTTTTTGACGTATATTAAAACCGAATAAACTTTGAGAAGAAATAGGTGGTTACTTTATTTGAGCTTAGTCGCGATGAAAATGATTCTTGCGATTCTCGTCTTGCTGGCGAACACAATAAAACTGAAAGATTTGATTAATGCATTATATGTAGAGAAAGATACGTCATGTAATTAATGATGACGTATCCACAAATTTCTTGAGAAAATAAATAAGAATCTATTCCATTTTTCCCGTCGCATTTTTAGCAATAATAACATATGACAAATTTTAATACTATGATTTTCTTTGTTATCTCGCATCGAGTTAGATTTTCCTAATATTCTCTCTTTCTCTCTCTCTCTCTC
>NW_012130083.1:3667352-3668766 GCF_000143395.1 Atta cephalotes
ATTACATGTACAGGGTGTTTGCAAAGGTTGGAACCTAAACTTGTATATGTCGAGTAAGTAAAAAAAGTTTTTATAAATTTTTCGTAAAACGAAAGAATGCAAGTTTCCATTCATCAAATTAATAACTCTTAACATTAAACTCTTTCAAATGTTCCTACTGTGCTAGAAATAGTAGATGTATCCCCTTCAGAGGAAGAAGAGGACAACCTCTCAATCTTTTTAAAAGAATAGTCCTCGAACATATATTTTGCGATGTTTCATAATTTTAAATCATTTTCGAAATATGGAAAGTAAGGAAAAACTTTATAGACACGCCCTGTATATAGATAATGATATCGAAAATATACACTTTCATCATTTTTATGCATCAATAAATGCAAAAATGTATTATGATTGTTTTAACATTTATAATTGCATGTTACACATGCGATGACAATTGATCAAGATTTCATCATTATTAATTTAAAAAAATTAAAAAGAAGGTAATCTACATATAGAGGGATGGAAACGTGATGTAAGTCTTTGTTAACATCAAAAAATTTTTTTATTTCTTGAAATCATAAAAGTGCCTTACATCACATGACTTTCATTTCTCCATATGCTGTCAAATATGCAACAAGAAACCTTTCTGATGTATATTATCAAAAAAATTCACGATTTCTTATCCAACATCATAATTTAATGACTATAATAAAAAAAAACAAGAATCTTTAGTAATTCTAAAATGTCCTGCTTTTTAATAACTTTTGACAGATATTAGCGGTAGCCTAATGCATAATTTGCATTAGTTGCAGATTAATTGACGCTTGGTCTTATGAGTTTATCATTAAATATCATTAACTAGTATCTGTCAATATAAAAACGGTTTAAAACAAGATCGTATTTACGATTAAGTAGTTCCCACACATCGATTTTTAATTTTCAACAAAATGTTTTAACAATAACAATCAGAGTCTGGCAATTTTGCTGTTGCTCTGAGCAACATGTATATATATATGAAACATATTAAAGGTTTTACTTCCCTATATATGTATACCTCTCCGCGTTCATCATTAGCATACATTCTATTTACAAAGTTGCGCTAAATAGATTTATATGTATATATATATAAATATATCAATGTTATATATATGTACATATATATCATATTATCTTACTATTCTTAAGGCTAGTTTAGCTTGCTGCACACACGTGACGTGGTCCATGTGACATATGAAGACACTGGGTGGTCAGTCGCTGTCCGAGCCCACTGGATTGATCTTTTTCCTTTTTTCGCTTGCTTTGGATTCACGATTTCTTCTTCCTGTGAACGATAAGAAAAATCAATTTTTCAATAATAATAAATAATTGTGTGTGTGTGTGTGTGTGTGTGTGTGTGTGTGTGTGTGTGTGTGTGTGTGTGTGTGTGTGTGTG
>NW_012130083.1:3669847-3671150 GCF_000143395.1 Atta cephalotes
ATATATATATATATATATATATATATATATATATATATATATCGTAAATGTTTTGCACAAATTCTCTGGTCACATCACATACAATATAATGTTTCATACATGCATACATACACATTCTCATCACATTTTATGTATATATTTATATATCTCACATATGTGTGTGTATATATGTATACACGCACAATTAGAAGATGCATAATGCAATCGACTTTTGGATTAAACGATTTTACAGGAAATGTATGTACATTATAAGTAAATGGTGATATATTCTCTCCGTACTTTGTTTTCGAGACTTAGGTTTACAACGCTCTAACACTCTCTTTTCTTTCTTTTTCTTCTTCTTTCCTTGGAAGGTACCGTAGTTTCGGATTTTTTAACATTTCAGAGAAACACGTATCTCATACGTAGTATGATAACGAAACGATGAAAGATTTAGTACGGAAAATTATTCAAACATTTTTCAAACGAGAATTGAATACTTGTACAGTAATGAGACCGACTTGATCGTGTCTGCATCATTATCATGCGCGAATTAATTTCACCTTATATGTCTATCTACAAATATAAGGAGAATGTAAAAAGATATACAAAAGTACAAGTCAAATTACGTCGCAGTTTATAATCGCAACAAATTATTAAATCAAATTACTAAATGATCCTAATAAAATTTGAAACAAAATTGAATTTATTTCAAGCTAACATTGAATCACTCTGATTACTTTAAAGTTTAATAACCTTCCGTCATGCAGAACATTATAAAAAGTATCCCTGTATCTTTCGAGAATAATTGTGCTCATTAAGCGCAATTGAAAACTGAATACATTTGGTCGTAAAACTGTACACTTCTCACCGGAATAATACGTACACGAATTACGATGTCTCGACGTCCCGGTAGAAGGTTCTTAATTCTAGAAAAGAAAAGGCTAATAATTCATTTATTTGAATTACGCTTGGGAGTTACGGCAACGAATATGTCTAATAGCAATCACAATTATTTTGACAAAAATTTCATAAAGAGAAGAAAAACGTAATGAATGCATATTTAGATAATAGATAAAAATCCGTCATAATGATATTTAAAAAAAAGTAAAGTGCAAAAGGGATATATTGCGTTGCTATACCCCTGCAATGTTGCCAGATTCTTTGTGTTTTTCGCTGTTATACTTACGAAGAAAACGGTATTATTTTTTTTTCACAGTTATATAAATCGTGATGTCAGACAAAAAACCGTGTGAATCTTTGTTTTATAATGTGTATCTACATATTTTTTCTTTATATACATTTTATATATATATATATATAT
>NW_012130083.1:3672699-3680611 GCF_000143395.1 Atta cephalotes
TATAATAATAATATGTGTGTGTGTGTGTGTGTGTGTGTGTGTGTGTGTGTGTGTGTGTGTGTGTGAATGTATGTGTGAGATTGTATATGACATATATAATTATATTCACATATGATTTACATAAATATTATTTCTAAAACTCTTACCTCGCTACTAGAGGTACTATCAATATGATATCGTGGAAGTGGTCTCTTCAAATTGGATCTTTCTCTTGTGTTAGCACCAGTTTTCCTATGGCCACCCTTACCACTGGCACCACCACCTCCAGAGGAAGCAGTAGTGTGTTTTCTCGCGGAACTACTCGGTGGTGGCGGTTCGTTCTCTTCATTGACTTCTGCAAGCGCAAAGAGATCGCCGTAACTTTTCCTCAGTGAATCACTACTCGCCGCCTGCGCCTGCTGTAATGCCCTTTGCATTCCTTCCGAGTGATATAACTGTAATTCCGCAGAGGACATACAGTGTTGACGTAATTGATCCAAATGACCGAGAACTTGTTCACCGGTAGGTGGACCAGCAGATTGTTGATTCTGTTTGGCTCCAGAACGTTTCCGTTTGTTCGGACTGGTCGCAGGATAACGGATGCTAAGTAGATTCGCAAGCAACTCGCCGAGTTTCTCTTCGTAATCGCGACACCAGTAACGTAGCGCTGCCACAACAAACATATCGCCATCAACGCTTTGTCGGGCGAGTAATTGTCGTAGAAGATCCAACGTTGGCCTATAATGCATTAGTCAAATATGAAGTCCATATATCGAATTGTTCTACAATAATTTTTCTAATAATCAGCAATTATTTTACTCACTTTTCTTGCTTAAGCATAAACAAGATTGAAGTAAGTGCCTCCGCGTGATTACGAAATTGTAATTTCGGCAAAACTGGCAGTACGTAATCAATGGGAAAATCGTGTGCGAATATGAGTTGCCAGAAACAGTACTGCTCGAATGTCTCCCAATTTAAGCTGGCTGTTAATAGCGTGGTGAATGATTCCTTCTTCAACATCTTTAGATGGCCTTGCATTATTTGACAAACTAGATCCTGTAACTGGCACGAATCCACAGTGGACACGACAAGATGCAACAGTTGAACATTTCCGACGGCGACATTTTGAAACCCTGTGTATACGTCAGGCACGAGATAACATAACATGAATATGTTATCTTCGTGACAAAGCTGCAATAAAAGCAAACAACATATTTAAATATCGTTTGGAGTATGATGTTTATATTTATATACAAAATTCATACCTTTAAATCTGACACCAGACAAACGTCCAATTTTTTTTCTCGCTGCGCGCAGAAGTCTTTATATACTGATGCTTTGACATCGTTCAGAACATTGCTGAAATATAACAATTCAAAAGTTAAATTTTTTTTCTTATTTTTTTTCTGTTTAATAGTTCATATTCATATTTTTCGTCTAACCTTGGTTCGCCTTCTCTTTTCTCTTCTTCTCTGCCCCAAACTTTTAAGAAATAAAGAAGGAGATAACCTATCTTAGATTGAACTGATTGCATTTCCGCTAGCACCCTGGCCAAAAGCTTTCGCCTATTATCTTCTTCTTTGCATAATTGAAACTGGTTTCGAAACATAACAAATAACGGTGTGCTTATACTATCAGCCAATACTTCTTCATTTAGATTATCCGACGGAAAAATCTGCGCCGTGATCTGCGGCGATAAGATAGTTGATATGCAGGACGCTAACGCGGGTATCGTCTCTGCATCTATTTCGTCTTCCACGACCATTTGTACTATCCTTTCCATCGCTTGGCATCTCGACTCATTGTCGGTTTCTGTATGCAATATTTCTATACTAGTTCTCAACTCTTCCGGCTCCAATATGAGACGTAAATGCGATGTAATATCCTCCTTCTTCACGACGCAGTTCGCATTCTTTTGATCATTTTTCAATTTTACAGCAGACAATGGTACATCCTCCTCGTCTTCTTCCTCTTCCACTTTCGTCACTATTCTAAAATACAAATAAATTCGTTTAATCAAAGATTATGTTTGTAATACGAAGTTTAATTTTTTTTCAGTGCAAAAAATAGATTCGTCATGATCAAAGAATAATCAACAACTATAGTCACAATCACTGCGGTCAAAGTTATAATTAAGTCTCATGTTTTTTATTGTTGTTTCACGACCATAACGAATATATTGATGAATCATAAGATGAAATAAAAATAAAATAAATAATAAAATTTTAGTCTATGATCCTTCCATATCGAAAAGATTAGTATACTAAAGATTAGTATACTAAATGTAAATAAATATTGTATTAATATATGCAATGGATAGTTAACCTGAGAGGAGACTCCTCTTCTTCATCACTGAATGCTGGTTCTGGATCTTGTGCCACGTGGTTGTTCTCCACGGTAGAATTTGTGGTATTTTCTATTACAGTCCCTGGATTGTGCTCCTTGTTGAGCTCTTCCATTTTACCTGAATATTTCAGAACCTTATTACCTGCTTAAGGACATGATGTAAAAAGTTAGTAAGCGATAAATGTATTGAAAGCTGAAAGTGAATCGTCAGATTTGTCGTAGAAAACTTTTAGAAAATAGATCGCGCGTAATATATCATAATACATATGTCACAATTCATTACTATCCAGATAGCAAGTTGATGTTACTTGTCATTTTAATGTTAAATAATCTTTAATATATCATATTGAAATCAAAATGACAACAAATAATCAGCTTGCTATTTGTATGGCACGATTATATATCTGAAAACTGGAAGATTTTCTGAATATTTAATGTATTTTCAAATACTATTTCTTAATATAATTTTTTAATACCCTTTTTAATTTCTATCATTTTTTATGAAAAAAACTTGTTTGAAAGCTCTTCGTTCAGTAAAAGATTACTAAAACTAGCACAATTCGAATAAAAATCTCGGATATAGTATTTTTTCCTTAAGTCTTGTGTCTATGATGTTAAAAATTGGAGAAAGAATTAACAAATCACATAAAACTTGAATAATTTAGCTAATGCAATTGGTCAATTTTTTCTCTGTTCATCATGAACACAAGATTTTATTTAAGATGTTTTCAAAGTCTCTACTAGATTTAAGTATCATTATATTAAGTATCATTATATATAATACACAATCTTTTTATTATATGTAATTTATTATATAATACTTGCACAATGATACTGACTAGGAATGTGCGATCTCGATTCGATCTTCTAAAAATCTAAAAGATCGATCTTTTTGCAAAATAGGGCCTCTATCCTCGGAAAGTATCGCATACGAAAAACTAGAAAAATACTATAGTATATGTTATGTACATTGTATGTCCCTAGTTTTTTGTATGCCATTCTTTTCAAGAATAAGGACCTAGATGTTAGCCCATGTTAGTTTAAATCTAGATTTTTAAATTAAAATTATTTTACTCAGAAGCAAATCAAAATCGTGTTTTAATTGTTTTTGTTGAATTTATATAATTTCAGTGAGAAATGACAATGAAATCAATACCGATTTGACGCTAAAATCATCAAATTAACATCGATTCGACATCTATTGGGATGCTAAAAAAAATTTTAATTGAATCAATCTCCAATAGATCGATTTATTCAGCTCCGATTTTTTAGTAGATCAATTTCAATCAATCCGATTCAAGATTGATTCAGAGATCGATTCAATTAATGGAGATCGCATATCCTTATATTTATTAATACTGACATTATTGTTTCAAAATCCTCTTCTTTCGAAATATTATTTCAATTTGACCGAGTTAATATAGTTCTAACATCAAGAAATAAATTCTATGGAAATCTGACTTTAACCTATTTCCAATAAACTTTCATTCAGAAATGTATGTTAATATGTAATGTATAATGGAAAATATAAATTTTTTTGAAAGACTTGATAATCGAATGTGACATCAAAATCAATGTTGAAATTCATGACTGAAATTACTATAACAAGAAAACTGAAATAAAAAAGTTATTTACAGACTTTTACTTCGAGCAATAGTTTTGTAACACAAAAGCCAACCACAACTGATCTTATATCTCAGTTGAGATATAAGGATCTAAGATTCTTTAAATGACGTATAATGATTAATCACATGACCATGAATCTGTGCGTGCAGTAATAGTAATGGTTACGTAGCAAGTGATAATCTAAACAGCAAATGATTAACCTTTATAAACTTGTGCTCTCAAAAATTAGTGCTTGGAATAAAAACTCAAAAAATAACTTTTTAACTTCACGTTACATTTTTGTTATATATTTTGAGTCATGAATTTCAGAAATGTGATATTAAAGATGATATTAAAAACACTACAATGTATTCTTAATTATAGATAAATTTTTGATAATCAAGACAATAAATCTTGTCTATAAAACTACATTAATTTAATTTAATTATAACTGATTTTCAAGAATTTTTGATTATAAATGCTAAAATAACTGTCAAATATTGTCAAAAAAGAGCTATTCAACTTTACAATGAATGCAATTTTAATAAATTAAAATTCTTCTCAAATTGACAAGTTAGCACATTATTTATAAAATGTCAAAATCAGTTAAGTAATCAGCAAGTAGATGTATTTAGTATCTAGTATAAAGATTATAAGATAATGTATTTTTTTTGTTTAAAATTTATTCAAGTTGATTAATTTAGCTAAGATATGTGAATAAATAAATCTTATTTCACACCAATATCCTGTATTTGGTTCCAAAGGGCATTATCTCATGGATTTATTCAAGTTGTTTATTCATGACGCAAATAATTTATTTCTAACAATTCTCGGATCTACTTTCATTACTTTCATCATAAATGAAAATAATGAAATCTTTTTGTGAACCAATGATAGATTCAAATTTCTTTTAATTAAAGAAATTATATACTGAAAATTGTTTTCTATTTGAAGTACTTTTTTATATGATAAGATGTTAATATGATAATATAATGTTTATATATTATATATTAATAATTTTACCAGGCATTTCTGTATTTGGTGGTAGACAAAATTCCTTAAAAGTTTCCCGTATTTTACTTCTTAATTCTCGATCGAGTTTCGGACTATCAAATAACGGATATAGGCTAGGCAAAACGCGTTTTTCCAAAATTTGTCGCAATGACGAAAATATGCCGTTTCTGACTTTCTCCGTTAGCGCAGGATAGAAGTTTGGTATTATCTGTAAATATCATCATATTTTGTTTTATTATTCAGAATAAATATCTTTAAATATATATATAAATTCTATTTATTATTTAGAATCAACTTTATTTCAATACTTAGAATTTTCCAGTGAAATGAAATGAGTGCAACTTACCCTGCATAAAAAATCTAGAAGTGTGGCAGTGACAGGTGGATGAGACCTCATTGAATTGTGCATAACAAGGATTGCAGGTTCAATATTCATGATATTGTCTTTATCAGGATCGAAAAACAGCCAATCATAGAACAGAGCCAGCTTTGCATTACTGGCAGCCACGGTGGAAGTGCACGTTGTGAATAACCAGCCTATTACTGCCCATCGCGGAATAATGTCAGAACACAGAAGTTCGTTCGTGGGATGTATGACTCCAACGATAAAGCGAATTAGATCACATCTTAACGATTGAGATTCAGGTGTTGCCAAATATTGCCTCTGAAACCAATCCTGATAACGCTTATGATTGCCAAAACGGACATTACTCGTCAGAAACACGAGTTTCCTTTCCATTTCCGGCGTCAAACGAGATTGTAGAAATCTTCTGGAGGTTCTAGTTTGTAATAATTGAAGAACACCGTTAAAATTTGGACAGAGAGATTTCGGATTGAGTAATATATCCTTCCAGAGTGCTTCAAATTCCGGTATTCTCGCGACGTTCTGTAGTAAACGAACCAAATCTCTGAAAAATATATATATAAATAATTACTTTAATTACTTTAATTTATGTCAATATTATTTATTATTTTAAGTTTTCTAATCGCCTTAGTATGTATACCTTCCAATAGCTAGGCAGTCTGCCATTCGTTCCTTTATCAGAGATGTTGTGAAGGTCACTTCCTTTTGCCTTAAACCAGCCAAATGAGGTGCATTGTGGTCTTCTATTAACCGTAAATACGTGTACACAATTGATGCTACTAAAAAAGAAAATTTATCCAACCACGCTCGATTTTCTTGAAAAATATCTAAGAGGGCGTCAACTAGGAATAAGTTCTTTGGGGAAATATCCCCGCCTGCCGCATGCCTCAACAAAGTCAAACAAAGATTATCCACATTAGTTACACTAGTCCTTATCATTTCCCTTAGCAACCACAATAACTGGCTCCTGGTAACGTCATTTAATCTCAAATATTTATCCAGTACTAATTGATTCAGATGAAGCAACACAATGCCTAGACCATCTCGTGTGATCAATGTCAAGTCTCTGTAACTCTTTGCAGCATTCTGCGGTTCTGTCAAGATGATCACTAGTAAACCCAGGGAAACCTCCTCGTGTGTCTTGTCCTTGCATACTGCATTGTTCAGTGTGTCGTGGGCTTCCTTCTCCGAGAGTCCCGTGACCAAATTTTGCAACGTCGAATGACATCTCTCCAATTTCTGAAAAGATATTGTATCACTCAATTTCGTTGACTCTAAATAGAAAAAAAATACGCAAGAAGATTGAATAAATTTTGATTTAATATTTTAAAGTGCAAATATCTTTGAGCACACAAGAGGAGATACTCCAGATGGTTTCTAACAAGAAACACAGATGACACAGTGTAATACAATAAATTATTATATCCCTGGATTCTTTCAATTAGTAACACAAGTCCATTTATTAGTCGACATAAACATCATTCTAACTTTCTTGATATTAGCAAGTGATATTAGCAAAGATAGAAAACATATATAGCAAACATATGTATCAATTGGATATCAAATAGAAAAAATGATCCAGGGTAATACAGTGAATTACCACAACTTTGTTGTTTGTCAAGAGACAATGTAATGCACAATGATTATTTCATCTTTATTTAACATTGGCAAACAATAAAAATATATTCATTATATTATATTGTGTTATCTGTGTCTCTTGCTAAAAAACAGTCTATGTTAAACAAAAATGAAATGATCACTGTGTTACACTGTCTTTTGCAAGAAAATACCAATAATACGACACAGTTGTATCATTTCATCTTTGTTTAACATTGGCAAATAATGATATAATGAAATTCACTAGGTGCTTTCCATTTAGCGATACAAGTACTGTTTTATCTTTTTTTACATTCATATGTGACAAAAATAGAATGATACTTGTGACGATTCGTGTCACCAAAGAAGGCACTCATTTTCTGACTAGAAAAGCATCCTCTGTCAAGTGTTTCTTACTGGAAAGCATTGAAAAGCTTCCGGAGCAATTAAAAAAAATCACGTATCACGGAGTTGCTTGACGAAACACGAGGAAGGGAAACAAAAATCGTAGAGACAGCGGAATAAAGAGAGAAGGGTAAGGAATGGAAATCATCCTTGTTCTCCCGAGGATGATTTCACAGATTCGAACGTCGCGCGAAAAAGTGGATTTTCGCAAGTGGCGCCGCGCGTTCGCCAACGTGCGCGACCGTCGCAACAATGGCGGAGGCCCTCGCACCCGATACGTACCCAGTGACTATTTCAAATATTTATGTTACCTCTTCCAGGTCGTCCTTGTTCTCGATGCAGGTCGTGTTGAATAGCCGGGACGCCGGAGTCTTGGGCTGCTCCATCGCTCGCTGGCTGCGTCGCGGCCGGCCCGTGAACGTAATTCGAGGCCCCGTCGAGCCCTCAGCCCTCAGCCCTGTGCCCCTGGCCGCTTGTGCTCGCCTCCGTGCATCGTGATCGTCTCGCTGGCCTACTCGTTCGCTCTATCTCGCTCACGTCTTTCTCACTCCCTCTCTCGTTCGCACGCACGGACCGTATCACCCGTTCTCTCTCTCTCTCTCT
>NW_012130083.1:3681261-3687339 GCF_000143395.1 Atta cephalotes
CGTCTTCTCCTCTTCTCGCTTTCTCCCACTATGTCTCCCCTCCTCTCTCTCTCTCTCTTTCTCTCTCTCTTTCTCGCTCGACTCCCTCCGCCGCCCACTTCTCGCTGATGCCCGATGCCCGTGTGCCTGTGCGCGGACCAGCCACCGTGTTTATTCCTCGTCTCGGCAGACCTCCCCGACTTCGTCTACAGCTCCGATGCGATTGCGCATTGATAGATGCGCCCAGTCGTCGAGAGGGTCCCGCTTCGTGTCGCGATGCCCCCGTCGCGCACCCGGCGATCGTCGTTCGCCAATCAGCGACCACCAGCCCGTACACACGGCGCGCCCGGGTGGGATGCGATGGAAAAGTAGTGCGATCCGTGACAGAGGCGGCTGCACGCAGGGCGCACTTGGGGTGACACTCGGATTAATCCTAGAGAATTCACAGAGAGCCTCAGAACAGTCAGAACTGATTTCATTTGCTCTGTGCGATCAGCCCTTACTCTGATCGTTTCAATCAGCGACATTCATACTATACAGCACAGGTCATTCCAGTAATATTACAATAACTTTGCGATATTACCGCAATATTGCTGGAACATTGTAAATGTTGCTGTAATATTGTTGGAACGATCTGTACTGTATAGGCAAATAAAAAGAAATTTCTTGGTCATCTCATTAATATTTTTCTTATTTAAATTGCATTTAATTATAAGTTATTCATTGACACGTCATTTCGCTGCATTGGAAGCTGTTTTGTAATTTAAAATAAATCGAACTTGTTACGCGTATACGACGATCCGTCGACAAAACGGACAAACTGGAGGAACAGAGACTCGCAGAACGTTGTGAGATTGATATTTCTCTTAAGACCCGAGATACAGATAATTGGTGTAGTAAACCTTAAGCTTTAAGGAATTGACCAGTCGAATGTCAAAAGAGCAATCAACTATGATCAGTTTCTTGGAGGCTTAAGACTAAAGCTTAGTGATGACAGTGGCTTAGGATGAGAGTACAGAGAGTCTTGCATAACGCATAATCAAAAAATGAATTAATCAAAGTTCATTCCCTTCTTTTTCATGAAATAAAAGACTCAGGATTGATTTTTTTATGCATTATGTGTCCCAAAACACAATTAGGTGTAATGAATGGACTTCTTATAATAAATCATTACTTAAGCTTTGAGTCTTAACCTGTAAGAAATTAATTATTTGTAGTTATTCTTTTCATATCTGACTGTAATTAGTTAATATCTGCTTAACTCCGCAAACACAATAGATGCAGCCTTCTTAAGTCTCAAGAAATTGACCAATCATAGTCGATTATTTTTCTCATATTCGACTGTGATTGATCAATTTTTTAAGGCTTGAAATTTCCTACTACATCTATCGTGTTTTCGGAGTAAAGCTTACTATACAGTTACTGTATTTCGGGATATTTATACAAAAATCTGTACTTCTGTTCCTAATGTTTGAACCTGCGAGAGGTCCTCGGTCGCTTTATGCGACTTTTTCGCCCTAGGAATATTTTTTACCGGTTAATCACCCGGCGGACAACGGAGCGAGTAACGGAAAACGTCTTCATGGTGGATTACGTTTTGCCTCTTTGCGCCTCGTGGCGCGAGGGCTTTGTGCGATTACTGGGCAAGTCATGAACTTCGTCCTTCGTTCACGCGTTATTAATAAGCACGCCAGAGAATACGTTGTAATGAAGCGCGAACGGAAACTTTCGCGGTTCCAACAATCACCATAGCGAACGAAGAAACGGCAAGTTGTTACGATACCGGAACTCGCGGATCATCGTCGCGAAAAGTTCGGAAAGCCGCGCGAAGGAGATGCGCGCGCTGACGCATCGAGTCAGCTTTTTCAGAGACTTCTCTGTTCGGGAAACTGTGAAGAAAGACCTGGAATTCACGAGGCTGACGCGTTTATTGAATATAACTTTTTCCTATAACAATAAAGTGATTCCTGTTATAAAAAAATAAAAAAGTAAATCGCGTTATAACGAAGCTCCCTCGTCTTCATAACTTTTTAATCCCTTGAAGTTTGCAACTGTGAGAATATTCAGATCTCTTTTAAAGCAGCGTTTTGTGAAGGTCGATTATATATATCGAAACAAGGTGAAAATTACAAAAGTGAACAAATTCACTGCATAAATTGACCAATGAAATTATAAATATTTTAGTGAATTCACTAATTCGTTTTGTAATTTTCACCTTGACTTCCAGAAGCTGCTTATTACAAATAAAATAATAATAATATTAAAAATCAATTACATCTCAATAATTTTATTGTAAATCATTATCAATATATAACAACTTTATTGAAAGTCCATAATATGTCCATTATTAAACATGCACGCATTATATTTGCATGCATTATATTTTTTCATATCATGTATTTTATCTGACTGAAAATAAAAAAAAAAAAACAAGAATGTTGAGAAAATCGCTAGATTCGAAGGTGACAAAACATCCCGTTTTGTTGACCGTAGAGCCGTGTGTGTCGTGAGGAGGCATCGCGCATGCGTTCGCGCATGCGCGTTCTCGACAAGTAACTTGCGGAGCACCAGGCAATCGTGCTGAGCGTCCCGGCTATGCTTCTCTCGTTTCGAGCATCCTCGCGGAACGCCCTTCGTCGCTGCTTCTTTCCGGTGAGGGACTCTTCAGTTTCCTTGGGATTCTTTCGCCATCCCGTCTCGAGGTTCCATTTCCGGTGCGGAAGCGGCACTCCGGGACGGCTCGCGACGACGACGTGTGCGGTGTGACGCGCGACACGCCTCCGCATCCGCCGACACCCTAACCCCTTGGAGCCTTCTATGAGGGACTTCTTTTCTCGTCCCGAGGTGTCCTCGAGACGCCTTGAGGTTTCGTCGCCATTTTTCACGCGGACCGAGTGTCACGAGATGCGACGGCTCACCGTGGCGTGCCTTCTGTTTTCCGCCCAACGGCCACGTTGATCGGTCGTCGTGGCGTTCATCTTCCTACGCAACTCGCTTCCGATGAAATCGCCGTATTGCGTCGCCTGTATCGCGTGCGCGAAATACGGGCGTGAGAGAATACTTCGTGCAGTGACGTCAACGGTTTCGGGACGGCGAGCGTGAAAAACATGACTCCATTTTTCCACGCTCATCGTCTTCTATCTTTCTCGGAAACGAGATCCGGGTTCGCAGGATTTGCGTTGCGAGTCAAGAAGAACACGAGTTTCGCGTACGCCGAACAAAAATGTTTTCCAATCGTTCTACTTTGTGAGAAGGCCTATTCTTTCCAACTAAACTTCTTGCACGGGTTGTTTTTCCTTTTTTACATTCAAGCTGGAAGAAAAAAAGAGATGACGAATGGTGCAAGAAGTTCAGCTGAAAAGAATCGATCTGAAGACTTGAGGTTTGTTCACGTTACCTGAAATCTCCAAAAATAAATACATATTCGGATATTGAAGAGAGAAATCCGAGTGCAAAAAGTGCAAGCTCGAACAGAACTTCCAATAATATTGCGTCAAAAAAAAAATGGAACTCGTGAATTCGCACGAGGTTCGACACCTGCGATCGTCGGTGCCGTCCGTCGCATTGATAACTTCTCGGAATTGTAAATTGTATCATCATGAAATATTTGCGTGTCTATTTCTGTGGATTGCATTATCATTAGCGATTCTCGCATCATCGCTCACAATAAAGGATCTTCAGGCGCGCGATGAGTGACGCGCCCGCGCGCTCGCGCGCGCGCGCGCGCGTGGTTTGGAGTGAAGTTGGCCATGCCAACTTCAATCCGTAGTTACGTTCATGACGAACTACGTACGTGAGATATATAACTGGAGTACTGGACCGGCCTGCGAGCCGTATATGCGCTGCGTAGAGAAAAATAGGGGGGATGGGATGGGAGGGGGGATTACTGGGACACGCCATTTTGCCATTTTATACGTACGGGAAACACGTTAAGATTTAATAATCGCGTTGAACGCACCGAGTACGTGAAACTATCGAGGAAAGCGGATCCTAAAACGGTAGGAGAGCTTTATTGCTTTGCGAAATTGTTCGTAAGGAAGAAACGTTCGGAGGAAGCGCGCGCCTTATCTCTCCCGTGAAAAACAAACTTCACAGCTGATCGCCGATTTATCTATTATGAGTATAATTCGATCATATATTCTTTTTCATAAATGTAACTCGTCCGCGCATTGTTGCACCTCGAGCAAATTGCACGACGATTGTTTGTAAGAGTGCGAAATCAGCAGCAGTAATAAATATCTCTTTTTCAAATATCCCTTATAGGTTTCAAAGGACATTTATGATAATAAATTTATTGCAACAATGTTTATTGTAATAAATTTTATGGAATGCGCGGAGCGTCGATTTGTGTTCTACCTATTTTCCAAAATATAAGCTTTTGTGATCAATTTGTAGGAGTAGGGATTTGAGGTCACGGATATTGGAATTTTAGAACTCGTGTAATTTTATCATTAATACACAGCTGATTGGATTTATCGCTTATCTTATCGTTAATCCTATTATTGTGTCATCACGATTTAATGACCACGTTCTTACAGGCATTCTCTTTTAACCGTTACTTTGAATTAAACTCGATCGTGTATGAACGTAAAAAAAAAAAATGACTAGATCTACCTAGCCTTTTGGTAAGTTACATAGTCGGATAACTCTTTTTAGAATGCGATAACTAACATCAGGAGAACTTGATATGGAAAAAGAAGGCTATGTCTATTCAGGCAAAGTGGGAAAGATATAATCAGATGGCACCCGATTATTTACGCCACGTGGTGTGGTTTCTGAAACGAATCACTGCATGTTTTTGACCAGCTCAGATTCGTGGAAATTGAATACAAGTTGATCACATGAGAACAGTTTTTTATAGCGAAACGCTGAAAAATATTCTCATTGAATATACAATCAATGTATGATCTAAATGGTTTCTATAGTTTTATAAATGCTTGGCGTTTATTGCAATGTTAATCGTGCAATAAAAATCTTGGGCGTTATTTGTTAACGACTTGTTCCCTCCTTGTTTACTACGCCCTACACGAGTTGCGGTCCAATTATTTCTTCTATCTATGCTGCGAACTGCAATAATATGCACGCGTGAGAGAATAATCGCATGCCAGAATAGCAAATGAGAATAGATAAATAGAAAGAGAAAGAGGAGAAAAAGGACACTAGACTTAAAAATGAAATCCTGCGAAGTAACAAACTTGGATACATAATTTCTCGGCGCATAGAAAACTGAATTATTTCACCATAATTGTATAAGTCAAATAAAAATAATTTTTTATTGTTCTTCAATTGTTCTTCATTTCTTTGTTTTCACCAATTCCCTGTTTGTTGTTACTTCTAACGTATCGATTATTCTAATCTAAACTGTTTATACATATTCTACTACAGTAACTATATAGGAGAATGTTATTGATTTTTAGCTTGTTAATGCTGCACAGATTTTTCTTGAAGTTATTTTATTATTCTGTTATATTATTATATTATTATATTATTCTTATTTATTTATTTTATTATATTATTCTTCTTTTTATGTCATTTAATAATATTATTCTTTTTATTGATTTCTTTAGATCAGTATTTACTTGATTAGCACTAATAGCTCGTTCCCATTTTATCTTTGCGTCTCTTCCCTACTTTGAGATATACTTCGCAAATGAACCAAACATCCAACCTAAAATCGCTTGGTGAATCTCCTTTTACTTCTCGCCCCGGCGCATCGCGCATATTTTTGCCGTTTGTTACTTTCCCGTATTGCGTAATTCGGTTGCATGCGAGTGGAACATGAAACAAGTTTCGAAGGACGGTATTTCAGGAATCAAAAGATCGTAATATCCATCGGTAGTGCTTTTAATTTCATCTTTATTGAATAACCACACGATATCGTAAACGAATGCATAATGCGGTTCATAGTTCACGGTAGTTCATAGTTGTATATGTGACATTGATGCACTTGAATTGTGGACAATCGTTGATGACTTATGAACTACAAGTAGATATATGTATACCTATAGTTGAAATACTTAGTGTATATGCTTACAGATATACTTAGTAGATATACAGGGTGTTTCTAAATATGAATAGAAGTTGATTCTTTATTGAAAA
>NW_012130083.1:3687359-3694641 GCF_000143395.1 Atta cephalotes
ACACACACACACACACACACACACACACACACACACACACACACACGCGCGCGCGCGCGCGCGATTTATGCGATATCATTTTGTAATATCATTTTGTAAGAGTAAAATCACAAAGATGAATATAATATTAACATTTCCATTCGTGATAGTATTTATTGGTTAGAATATTTATCATCAAATTATATTGGAAATTAATGATTTGTCAATTATATATGGACATAGTAATATTTACTTTCAACATTTTATATTTGTTTTATTCAATCCGTGAGATAATCCTTTGAGGTATTAAATTTAAGTATTTTTATTGTATAACAAAAAGTACATTCAAAATATTAAAGATTTAAATATAAATGCGATTTTGTCAAAATTCTTTACATACAACGAATGGATTTGATTTTCGAATTTATAGTACAGAAATTTTATGCTAAAATATTTTACTAGATTTAAAGATAATGATGACAGAGATTTAATTGGCGGACTGATTTTAAGAACGCATTATATACAAAGAGAAAAATTATACAATTTAATGAAATAATACGTTATCATTAACAATGAAGAATATAAAAATTATAAAAAACATAGTGAAATTTATGATTTTTTTTTCTTCTGAGATATTTACACATGAAGCTGTTGCAAGTATAGTACAAGTTATAACATACTTAACTCTTTTTCTTATAAGAAATGACGTACACCACTTTGCCATCCAACTCTTTATATAACCCATAAGTGGAAATAAGTCGTAGGAAGATCGATGTCGATCATAACGTCGGTAACGCAACGATCGTCCCGAGAGCCTGGCAGTTCTCGATTCGTTACTGTGATATTTACGACGAGGCGTTCCTTCTTTACTTTGCTCTTCTGTCCGGCGCGATCGCGTATATTACCGTGATAAGACTCGACGAGAGAGCCATACCGTTGGGATTCCAATTTCATCGACTAGATCGTGAACCTGTTTCTGTGAGACCTTAATATCCGCTTCTGGTTGCTTCCACTCGCAAGCGATCAGGAGGCCTTCGATCTTCCTACCCTCGTGACACTCCATCCTCTCGGACGTTTTGATATTGTCCCTCGCCGTCATCCCTTCTTGTCCCAAACGAGATAGACGTAGACTGGAAAATGCTTCCACTTTCATGGAATACGCATTATAAATGCATAATTGCTTGTAATTGTAATTGCGATAAATTATCAAAAGATATCAAATCGGTAAAAGAGACAGCAAAAAGGGATTCTGAGTTGAAAAAAGTTATTTTTTTAGGATGGAAAAGTTTAATTAATAAAATACACTTGAAGCTTTTTTTTATTTTTCCGTGTATTACATGAAGGTTTATCAAAATATATCGAATAAATGCAATCTTGGTTTAAGTCCGATAAAAACAAACTTTATACGAAAATTTGCGTTTGTTTCCAACAAGTTATCGACCTACTTGCTCATTTAGCCGGATATATAAATGAATGATACTCCGATTTTATGAAATTTAATATTGGTCCTACAACAATTTTTATCGTAAAAGTTTCTGCTTGATTAAAGTTTGATTAAATTATGGATACAGGAAAATGGGAACAAAATTAATTTATGAATGCTGCAGCTAAAATCAATTCTCTTTTATTTTTTCTCTCTGCTTATCTTTCTCTCGATGCTTATATACGGTATAGATATATTATTATAATTTGTTCTTTTTGATCAATCTAAAGGAACTTTGAAATGAAAATGCATAATAAAAATTGATAAATGCTTTAACACATACATGTTACGTATCTTTCGAAATTTTAATACATATATCTATGAAATATGTACGTCATTACATTGACAGAAAAAAAGTTACATATTTATAGCTGTAGAAGATATTTAAAATATATAAAATAATTAAAACATTTTAACAAATTTCGAGAATATCTGACTTTATCAAAATTTAACTAAAAATTATTTTTCAGTATAGATATAAAAAAATTTGTCTGTCTACATATGTAATTTTTCGAAAAGAAACGAGAATATTTTAACGAAAAAACAACATTTCATATTTGTCAATATCAGTAATTTGACGGTCTGGCAGTTCTGGCATTAATCTAATATAATAACTCGATAAATATATGTGCCCGTGTCGACGATTTATATGTATATACATATATATATATATATATTTTTTTTTTATATTAGTATATTGCTATATTTTTATACATTTGTTGTGTAGCTCCGCGCCAACTGTAGTTGACTGAAAACGAGTCAATTTGAATCAATTAGCGAATGCATGTGTAAAACATGGTGACGATGAGTTACTGATAAAAGCGCGCGCAAAACGCGTGCATAGGTGCAAAAAGTTTATCGTCGGTGCGTTCCGACGAGCATGTCTACACACACACACATACACACACACACACACACACACACTCACACGCGCGCGCGCACACACACACACACACACACACACACACAATGACGCGATATTTACATTTGAAGGTTAATGAGAGGAGACTAGCGTCTCTTGTCGTTGATAATTGAAAGGCATCGTAGAGCGTACGATTTCTCTCAGAATTGTTATCTAATTTATATACAATATTGATAAAACATGATTGCAAAAGCTTTGATAAGGCTCACCTCTGCCTCTTGCGTACTCATGCTTTCATTCACAGTGTTCCTGATTTTCCAGTAAGATTCGAGAGATAATTCTCGTGATAAAGTGTTGACAAGTCGATTAATTATTTTCAAATTAAAGGCTTCGTCGTCAGAGTCTTTTCTCGAATGAACGTAATCGTCGTGGAGCAGATGAGCACCTGCCATGTTCACCAACCCAGTGGTGGGTGCATGCGCATCGACGTAAAAATAAATGTGTGTGCGTGAATCTTACGAGAATTGCGCACGCATTTCTGCGTCATAACGAAAGCACATCCAATTGTATTTGGCAATATTGATTGATGTATTAACTGAAAACAAATAATATTTTTCCAATGACTATGGCTAAACTTCGATTAGCTTAATCGGCGATTAAGGTCGCTCTCCTTTTAGGAGACATTATCAACACAAGCGTTCTATCTTGGCATTCAATGAATAACAAAGAGAAAACGACACGTGTCGACAATCCGTTTTTATCAATGTAAAATACTTCAACCTTGATTTAATTTATCTTCATCTTTCTTGAATTCTTGAAACTAGAAAAAAATGAAGTGTCGAACTGAGATTGAAGTTAATCTGCATATATTAATGGAAATGGAATATATATCTTTATAAAAGAAAAACAGTCTAACTCAAGAGAAACTGAAAGAATTATTTAAAGCAAATTATATAATTTGTTACTCCTTTCCATGCATTAAATAGTAGAAAATTAATACTTTTTAATTATTAGTTTTTAATTAATTAGTTTAATACTTTTATTTATATTAAGAAATAAAGCAAGTACTATTTAATGAGTTAATGAAACTAATTGTGAAATCTTATCCTTAATCTACATCCGTATTACTCATTTTACGTACAAGTTGTTTTTCTGATTGCGCTTATCTTTTTCCTTTTTTTAATGTTAAACACAAACATTCTAGATTCCACGCCTATGGATGAGATAACCAATCCGATAAACTTGTCGACCACAATATCTGTTTTGTTAATATGAATAGAATTATTTTGTTTTATTATTTTAATACTCATGGAAAGATTAGATTAAGGACGACAAATAAAATTTGATATTTGACTGTAATTGAATTACTCGTCGATTATGTTAATCAAAATTTGGTTGAAGTAATATTTTTCTTAGGGAAGTATATATAGTGGAAAGAGGAGAAAATCCAAGCAGGAGGCGGAGAAAGTAAAGACGATTCTTTCGTTCATGATTTTAATGTTCGAAATTCTTCATTTCATACAAATTAAGTGTGGGGAGAGTTATAATACAAACTTAAGATATATACATCAATATTTCGTGAAAACTGCTCACAATAGCTATGCAACTTATGTCCGTTAAATCCCGCCAGATCATTCATATCATTAACCGACTTATTACCTTCTTTTTTTTTGTATGATTTTTTACTGCCGTCTAAAATTTATCTCGCGTATACTATGCAACAAAACTTGGCAAGTCGTTCGAATAAATATAATAATTATTTTTTTTAATTAATTTCCCGCGATTATCCGGCGCCGTGGCGCCGATCTTTTGCGTTTCGGAGTGCTCCCTCGGAATCGGAGAATCGGCATTTTGAGTCCGCCTTTCGCGTTTCTCGCGATTTTGCCTTTTTCACAAATTCAGAAAGAGGAATATCTCTTGGACATTCGACGAGATACGCTACGTTCGCATTGCGGATGAGGCTCTACCACGAACGAGTCGAGGTGCCAGGGGTATTTCTTCGATGCCTAAATCATTCACTTATTACAGGGTGTCCCAGAAATATCGTCTTTCGAATTTTACATGACAAATAATAGGAAAATTTCTAAATATTTTCTTGACGGAATCTGACCATCCATGTTATTTCCGCGAATGACGATACTAGTATTAACCCTTGACTACAGTATCATTTGAATCTAAAGTAAAAATTTTTTAGACGGTTATATAATCTCTTCCTAGACAACATCTAAAAAAACGTCATAAAGATATCATGAAAGTCTTTTCGAACATATAATAGGTAATAAGTTTTCTACAATAAGTCATTACTTAAGTTTTAAATCTCAAGCCGCAAGAAGTAATCATAATCATAATCGATTATTCTTCTCATATTTTCTATGACTAGTCAATTTCTTGCGGCTTAAGATTTAAAAGCTTAAGTAACGACTTATTGTAGAATGTGTGTAAAAGATAATTTAAAAAAACATCGTAAAGACATCTACATGTTGCATGTCGTCTAAGATTGGCACTGTGAGGTTCTAAATTGTAGATAAAAAAACTTTGAATCTTCCTCTATCAATAGATAGGCCATAAGGCGAAGATTTACTTGCGTTCTATTTTGTTTTCATTGCTGTAGTTGAGAATTAAGGATGAAAAATTCGTTTCTCTCTCGAACAACTCGATTATTTTCCAATTATTTTTTTCTTTCGATGGTCTCGGACACCCTGTATATCACGTACTTCACCGAGATACAATTCTCGCGAGAAATGGACAGAGATTGTTGTTGGGACACTCGCGGAGGACACAGACGGCGAGAAAACAAGAGTTTCGCCGTGGATTTGTGTCTCGCGTACGCGGGACGGAAATCATCGGATGCGTCCTTAACATCCTCGACTCGTTTATGGGAGAGCTCGCTGCCCTAATCATTCCGCGTGTCGCTACGCTGGAAAAAGTCTGGTTGCATTAATTGGAATTCCAGGAAAAAAATGGACAAATCAGAATTAAATCTATTATAATTCTAGTCGAGGTAACCAGATGTCCAATCATGATGATAAAAATTTTACTTGATGCGATTAGAATTTATTCGTTTATTTTCAACCAGAAATTTTTCTCAGTGTATTTCATCAGCAGGAACTCGATTCGAATCAATTAATACAACTCGCTAATAATACAAAATCGAATAAATTCGACGAGGCAGATACGTGGTTCGTTTCGGCTCTCTCGAGCCCTCGAACCTGGCACAGCCGTGGCGAATCATTTTATAACAGACCTACCCTTTGATCTACGTTACAAACAAAGTTCCCCGCGCGGATAACAAAAGGCAACGCACACACGCACACAACAATAACGAATAGAAAGCCGCTAGCTTTGTTCCTCTCATTCGCGCGACACCCAAATTCGAAATTCAACGCAACTGGAAGATTAACAATTAACGAAGGTTTAGATTCGTTACAGAAAAAAGGGAATAAATTATGTACAAATTAAATTAGTGTAACAAAAAAAAAAGAGGAAGGAAAAATACAGAGAAACGCAGGAGACAGGAAGAAAACCCGCCGATTCTCCGCGCTCGAATCCGCGCGGTTTCAATATATGTATATTTACACATCTTGCGCGCAAATCCACATTATCGATACATCGGCACGCGTGATCGCTGTGAAACTACCTACAGACAGACGGACGAACGGACGGACGATCCGTCTGCCAAACACGCATACATCCACGAAACACATCGCTATTTAACGCACTCAACGCATCGCAGTTCATCGTCGATTTCGTCAACGCGAATTATCATCGTATCGTGTCGACTCGCTTTTTCTCTCCCACCCTTGTCTTACCTTTCCATCTTGTCATTGTTATCGTCACTCATTCTTTTTTTTTGTCGCGTGGCTTTTTTCTCCGCGCTTTTTCTCTCATGCACGATTCTCGAGTAAACAGAAGCACGAGCATGGCCCGGGTTCGGGGACGTGGAGGCTCGCATGGAACACGATGAAAGTACGTTTATTCTGGAGAAATCGCGAAACGGATCGCGTCAATGAACAAGGAAGGACATCAATAATTCGTCGCGGGGGATAGAAATAGTTTGAACGGACGCGAACGGTCTCAAAACTGACCGGAGAGCTCGCGGTGATTCACGCGCTTAGACGATATATTTCGGAAAGTTTAGTTTGGCGGGTTCAAAAGATGGATTGAAGCAAGAAAATAGAGGAGAGAAAATACGGATATAAAGAACCTTTCGCGAGGCAATAAAATAACTATCATGAGCTGAAATCTCTCCTTTCCCTGTCATGTGCCGCGTAGGGTTACCAGCTGATTTTTTTGAGAGTACACGTATACACAGAAAAGTACATACTATACGCAAATAATAATAATAATTACACATTTCAAATATTTCTGAAGTTCATATACCTACAAATCTGTAAGTTCATTACAAACATTAAATTCATTTAAAATATATTCTGAATTCTAAGCGTAATATTTCAAACAGTATATTATTAAATTAAAACAAATTCGACTTATTTTATATAAAGTCGCTTCTTCGATCAATTTTATATTACAATTATTTAAAAGAAAATTAATTCTTGTTTTAAGTATGTAATAAGTTTTTGTAAAAGTAATAAGTGTATTTGAAGGATATTATCGAGAAAATATTCTCTGTTAGAAAAATAACTGTATATACTTAATAGATAGAAAATAAATTCTTTAGTAATCAATTTTTTTCTTAGTAATAAAATGATATTGAGGTTGTAAAACTTCTGGCCATTAATTAATATTTTATATTTATAAAATTGTATTAATAAGAATTGTCAATAAAAATATTTATTATATTTTAGAAATTTCATTTTATAAATATATTTAAAGTATACAAAAATTATATTCCCTCTTTCCGCCCCAGATCATCTTTTTTTAGAAAGTATATGTATATATGTACATTTTATATATTAGATGTGGAAAAAGTTCGCGTTTTTCCCGTTAGATGTAATGGG
>NW_012130083.1:3695921-3697558 GCF_000143395.1 Atta cephalotes
TATATATATATNATTTTTTATTCATCTATGGTAACCATACGTGTGAGCAACTAAGAGTTAAATTTTTTGCGACCCGTTATATGTTTTACGTTTCACTGGCTATCGACATTGACATTTTTTTTTTTCGAATCGCTTCCGTTTGAAATCGACAATAAAAAATTGACAACGCGAATGAGTGAATGTTCTAGATTTGAAAAAATCGACAATATCAGTCACGAAGTTTTTGCACACTAGAAACAAAAACTTTTATAATCCTGCTTAAATAGAACTTGTAGCTGCAATAATTTATAACATGCAAAAAGAAAAAGAGAGCTTTTAGGGCGGAAAGGCTTGGACACAGGACTGGATTTCGATCAGAACTCTTGGGGATTACTACAATTAATTATTGAGAAGACAGGAACATCGTAACAAAATAGGAAAGTCGCGTCCAGAAGTCGTCTCGCGAGCGCGATGATTGCACAAAATTGAAGACATAATTGAGAAGACAATAATGTCGTGTAAGGAAGGCGCAAAAAGGAGGATGATGGAGAAAAAGGTCGCGACTGGATTAACTCTCCGATTCTTACCCTCATAAATTATACCTAATATAATTAAAAGAAGCTAATTAAATAATTAGATTGCTGTTGCGCGGAATAGAATGTATGGGATGGCCACAACCTAATCTTAAAGTCTGTTAATCTGTTTTTTTTTCCACATCCTAGGGTTGAATTTTTTGCAATGTTCATTATTGTCTTTTCTTCTCTAAAGTGAAAAGAAAAAAAACGAATATATGAAACCGATATATGAAATTCAGATATAGATATGAAAAAAAAACAGGCTTTTAATCATGATGTAAGAATATTAGGTATAACTTTGATCTCGCATTACTTGAGATCTCCACAAATGTTTGCACTTAAAATGAGGTAAATATATATTTAGGCGTTGAAGAAAAAAAACAAAGAGAATAAAAAGTGCAAACAACATGAACAGATCTGCTGTGCGGAATATAATTTGAGGCCGATTTCTGACTGGTGATAAATTTCTAATAGCGGCTTTACATTGGTCAAAAATTTTAGTCGTTACTTCGAACGACTAAACATCCACGAGGATTATGTTACTCCTAGTATTCCTACATCATGGTCTCAATTCAAAACCTAATCTCGTCGAGTCATAACATGCGACGAGGGGTAACGAGTAACGCGAGCAAATTTTTGTCGACGAAAACTCGAAGTATATCAGAGAATTAATGAAAAAAAAAAAAAAAAAAAGGTTACCATGAAAACCGATCCGCGCGATTTCCCCGGGGCACAAAAAGGAGGGAGGGGCACAGTGCGTTTCGCACGAGCGAAACCCCGAAAACGGGCCTGCAAATCTTTTTCCTTGCTAACAATATAGTTCCTCTTTATTCGCATTTTCGCTTTGTATACTTTAATTAGTGAATATAATATATATATATTTATATATATGTATAGGTAATAATTGCAAATACAACTATGTAATGAATATACGAGCCTTTGTCAGGGGGAGCAATGCAGTCGTCATCAATAAAAGTCACGGGGTACATTGTATATATATCTATACATGCAAATATCGAGAGTCGCCCGGTCGTCATCGTAATGATCATCATCATCATCATCATCATCTCTCTCTCTCTCNCT
>NW_012130083.1:3697570-3697649 GCF_000143395.1 Atta cephalotes
TTNTCTCTCTCTCTCTCTCTCTCTCTCTCTCTCTCTCTCTCTCTCTCTCTCTACTCTACTACTACTACTACTACTACTT
>NW_012130083.1:3697669-3701703 GCF_000143395.1 Atta cephalotes
TACGGTACCGTACGTACTTAGTAATTACTACGTACTACTACTACTACTACTACTACTACTACTACTACTACTCTCTCTCTCTCTCTCTCTCTCTCTCTCTCTCTCTCTCTCTCTCTCTCTCTCTCGCTCTATTTCTTTCTCTCTCACACTCTCGCACTCTTCATATGTATACGTAATACGCACGCGCATACATGAATATGTATTGTAAATCCATTCTTTTTTTTTTCTCTCGTCCATTTTTTCTCCATCCACTTATGCTCTCGCGTGTGATCGATACTGAAAAACGTAAGACTATCTCCTCGCGGTCCTTAAGTCACAATTGTCAGTCATCCGGAACGCAGCTTAAGTTTCCTTCCGCGCGTTTCTATTATTATTTTTTTAAGCACTTACAAAATATCCCTTCGTTCCTCAACTCGGCACGCGGCGATCGATCTCTCTTCGTTCTGCCATCCAGCAACGATCGATCGCGCGGAAGAAGCCCCGGCTCGCTTCCGTTGATCTTCCGCGTCGAGATCGCAAGTTCGCGCATCCATCGAATTGACCTCTTCTCGAATCATTTTTTCTCCGATGACAGGTTTCCTTATTTTTTATAACTCTTGCGACTGAAGGTCATTCTAAAATATTTTGGCGATTAAGCCGGGAAGATATTTTTATCGGAGGACAAATGCGTTCATCTCGGCCGAGTATGGGCTTTAAACTTAACGAGATCGTTCACCAGCGTGCTGAGGACTACTTATTTTGATATGGATTCACAACGAGGGAGAAGGAGGAGGGGAGAGGGGAGGAAATGCGAGCATCCATTACGATCGATCATCATACCGTTGAGATTTATGATCGTATTTGCCCACTGCGTGTCTCTTCGTTCTTCTTCGTTCTCTCCTTCGCAATTCTTTAATCTCTAAGGCGTCTTTTCAGTCAACACGCAAGTCTACGGGCCCCCATTTCTTGGAGGCCCCCCCCTCGATTTCTTCATATTTAATGCCGCGTCAACCCTTTATCCACGGGGTGCTCTATCTGGATCCATAAAAAAAAACAATCCGCCTCTATCTCCCCACACATAACGAACGAAAATGTTTCACACAAGGGCAGTTCAATTAGCCAGTGACTTTTTTTAACTTCTTTTTTACAAATCTAACTTATTTTTTTAACATAATCTCCTTTTAAAAAAATCACTGACTCATCAAACTGCTCATGTATAAATACATGTATATAAGACATCATAAAGTTATCGGTTTTTAATCCCTTTTAATTTCTTTCAATGGACCTCAGACAACACATTGACTTTAAGACATCTTATGTGTCTCTTTTGGATACTTTGTGTCGTCTGGGGATCGTATAACAGCTTTGGCGATTGTCTAATCGCAGGGATCCAAAGAATCGTAGACAAAGGGTTAACGTTTTTTTCTTCAAGAGAAAAACTTAACGCGCGTCGTCGCGCGCATCATCTTGGTGCACGGGCGAATTATATTATTACAAAGTTTCCTAGCAAACACATCACAGTCAAAAAGCATATCGCTACATGACGAACGGAATCTCATTCCGTTACGCGGTGACTCTGTCGAGCGCGGAAAAAAAACAAGGAGGGAAACTACCGTCGTGAAAGCGGCGAGTTTCTGCGAATACGGTAAATATTCAGAAGCAACGAAGAGTGAGTTTCGTTGTCCGTAACGCTCTTTTACAGCTGCACCACAAGTTGTTGCGAGTTAGCTTTCACGAAACCGCTAACTCGCCAAATTTACAGCAGAACGCAAATAAGATAGAATGCTTTTCATTTCATGACACAGATCGACATGCAGGTATCGTTTTGTCTTTGTTAGTTGTGAAATACTAAGAAAGATAAAATGACGACTTGTGTCGACTTGTGTCACCAAATGAAAAGCATCCATAGAGGTGTAGCGCGATTGTGCGATATTATTGGAATCTTCGTCTGAGATAAGAAGAGGAGGAAGAAACAACGATTCCGCACCGAGGAATAAATCGAATCGCCTGTACCGGGGCGATATTGCGATGAAAGACCTGTAATTATAGCTGCACGTTTTCTCGGCGATTTTCTCGAACGAGGAAGGTCAGATGAAAGATTTTCCCTTATCGTCGAAATGCAGAAAGCGAGTTTCCAGTCTCTTAACTCGATTCTCTTCTACGTGGGAGATGTTTCATTCGACGATATATCTGCACGAGGATATGGTTTGGATCAATAGCGGATCGAGAAAAATAGCGTACGTGATATGCCTCCCGTAAAAAAAATGGATATTTAAAATGATATGTCATTATCCGCGATTAATTATCTCCCAGCAACTGAATCGCATCCGCGAATGATTTCGAGATCGAGATATGCGTTGTTACGAATAATGCTGCCAAATCGATTAATTTATTCATTCGCTTCTTCGATAAAATCCTGCGACATTTTTCGATCATACATTAGAGTTTGTTTTTTTTTTAGCTGACCTTCTTGTACGTTCATCTCTTTCCTCCTTTTCTTTTCATACAAAAAAAGTGTACTATACGTAAGTAATCATTACTTGTTTCAAAAATATTTCAAAAGTTCATATATATTCAAATCTATATATAATAAATTCATCATAAGTATTAAATTTATTCAAAATATATTTTGTAAATTCTAATAAGTTTAATACTTTAATTAAAAGTATTAAATTAAAATAAATTAGATTTGCTCATTACATAAAGTCGTTTCGTTAATCAATTTTATAATATTCACTGTTAAAAATTTCATGAAATTTAATATAATTTTAAGTTACACAACTTTGGACTTAATTCATAACATTATATTAAATTTAATGTATTTATAACTGAAAAGTATATATTTGTACATATGTACATGGAATTTAATGTATTTTTCATGAAAATTTATAAAATTTAATATATACACGCTCATTACATTTAAATAATTACTATAACTTAATTTTCAGTTAAATTCATTTTCATTCATTATTTTTAATTTCGTTCATAACCATGAGCTTCATTTACAGTAAAGAAAGCATTTCTAACAGTGTTCTTTAAAAGAAAATAAATTCTTGCTTTGAGCATATGCAGCACAAGTTTTTCTAAAATTTATTGTAATAAATATATTTTAAGATTATCAAGAAAATATTCCTATAAAGACAACTGTTATTTAAAAAGAAGAAAGTAAATTGAGTAATCACTTTTCTTAATAGAATATTTTTCTGTGCGTATGCTAAAGAAAAAAAAGGGATAAACCGTGCAAAAAGTTTAACTAAAAAAATTGGCCTTTTGTGATTATCGCTCCTCGCAAAAATTGTAAGTTTACCAAGTATTATTTCAACCGATATTTTCGACGAGGACGAATGCAATTAGCCTTTCTGTTGTGCGGCTCATGAAGAAACGCGGGGGGAATGACCCGAAAATGCCTGCGAAGGAATGCGACAGAGGAAAGATCATGAAGAAATTTTGACAGCGACTCGCCGGGGAATTCAATTAAATAGAATTCAATCATCCTGGAAAGATATTTCCCTCGAATTCACGTTACCTCCGGAAAAGTTCTATGAACGTGGAGATTACTTGCTCGAGAATTTTGCAAGATTGAATGGTGGATTCTCGAAGGAAAAACAGAGAAACGGGAGAGACAAAAACCGAGTTGTCTGAAATCGTACATAACTTTTAATCTCTACGAATCCCTTGATTCCGGCACTTATTACACTTATCTTCGATTCGAGTCCCAGATAATTTCGGCAATTCCATTACCGCGTTGTTGAGAAGAAAACCGTGAGTTCTCGAAGCCGAAATTTGCATACAAATATTTTCTATCAGCTTTGCACATACCACTAAGAGATAATGCACATAAAATTATGCTACTAATGTGTGCGCACGCGCGCGCGCGCGCGTGTGTGTGTTTATGTGTGTATGTATATACAGTATTCACGCTTCACTAATATTGGCACTTGGAGTTTCCGACAAATCGAGAAAATATGAGAAAGAAGTATAAGATAAGGAGAGAGAGAGAGAGAGAGAGAGAGAGAGAGAGGAGGGGGGAGGAGGAGGAGGAGAGAGAGAGAGAG
>NW_012130083.1:3702393-3738328 GCF_000143395.1 Atta cephalotes
GAGAGAGAGAGAGAGAGAGAGAGAGAAGGCGGGGGAGAGGAGAGGAGAGAGAGAGAGAGAGAAAGAGAGAAACGAAGCATCGTTTGGACCTTTTGAGCATGAATATACGCGTCCGCTCATCCGAACACAGACTGAACATGACTCGATGATATCTAGAATGATTCTGGAGGCAGTATCAACGGCGTGTAACGACGACATGCGTTTAGAAATAAGGGCACTGGTCTTTCGCTCGAAGCGTCGCGCACCAACCTCCTGTTGAACAAACATCTTGGACGTTATATCTTACGAAATGGAACTTCAATCTAAATTACCAAAGAGGAATAATGCTGTCTACCGAGGTTGGCTATTCGAAAAAAATTTCTCCTCCAACAGAATCAAATAATTCCCCCCTCCCCCATCCCCTCTGCCCCCCCGCAAAAACGAGAAGGAGACTATTTTCTAACTAAGTTTTGATTCTCTTCCGCGGAGCAAGCATATATTCTTTCATTGTGCGAGACACTTCTGTATGTGTATTTATACACTCTGTAAACTGCGAACGTATCACGCGATTTTGCTCGCTCTATCGAAACGATCGAGAGAGAATAATGTCTTTTCATTCATTTAAGTTGGTATTCATAGCCCATTCTTATTTTAAGAATCGTCTTAAATAGTAACGTCTTAAGATACTAATAAGCAAAGTTGTCATAAATTCCTCATCTTAAAATTCCATAATTTCTCCCTGATTTTTTGACAAAATTTCGTTGCTTTTTTGTTCCGATTTAGAAATCATCAAATCGTTTTATTATAAATAATTTAAGCAATGTAAATTGCTATTGTTGTTGACACTTCTTTCGTTTAATTGTTAAATTAGTAATATTCCTAAACTGCGTAATGCACATTACATTTCTTTAAAGCTAAGAATTTTAATTTTCCAGAAAAGTTTGCAAAATTTCCTGACTTTTCTCTGATTTCCTTAATCGTTTTCAACTTTCATGACAAAGCTTTTTTGAACTTCCTTGATATTTATCTGATTTCCAGTTTTATGACAATCTTGAGTCTCAAAGTTCTGTGATTGGCTTAAAATATTTTAAGATTGTACTAAAGATGGTTTTAGATATAAGAATTGACTATGAATATTAGTTTTAGGGAATCATTACTAAGGTGATCATTACTAACGTCTTTTCTCGCGAAACGATAACAGAACGATAATTAAGCAAACATTAAACGCTAAGAGCACTTATTTTCACAAGAATGCATTTACTTGGGCAACATTATGTCGTTTCGAGTTTAAGGGCGGCGACGATCAAGAAAGAAACCGGCCTGTTATGTTTAAGTTAAACCGCGTGTGTTACATATATCGCGATTGATATTACCGTACTTCTTATTATTTGAACATCGTTTCGGTTCAGTTTCTTTGGCACTGTTTTTTTACATTCTTTCTCGGCCGGGTTGTTAAGACGATCGATTGGTCGGTCGACGGAGGGCGAGAGTGTTTAATCGAACGTGCTTGCTGAAGCTCACGTAATAACTCATAGCTAACGAAGAATACCGCCTACTGATTTACAACGTAATCATAGCGAACATTATTTACAAATAGTACAATTTACAAAGGGCACTGACTGGTATAACGTGGTAACTACAGACCTGAAAAAAAAAAAAAAAACGCTCAATATTCGATCGTGAGTCTTTACCGAGGCATTTTATGCACCAGTCGAACTTCTGTATGATACAGCGTTATTAGAGAGAAGCATTGAAGTCTGAACTGATAAATATATTAGTTGTATTCATCACAAGAATAGAGAGCATAAAAAAAAATGCAAAAAGATATTATAAAAATGCAAATAAATATTATAATATATCAATATTTTATTATATCTTTTAATCATATTTTCTTAATGCAAAGAACTTGAGCAGAATAAAAATATTTATAATCACGAATATAATGATTTAACCGACTCCTTTGTTTTTAAATAAGGCCAATAAAAATTTCAATAACATTCAAATTTATGCTCAAATGTCTGCAATATATGTACATATAAATAATTGGAAATGTTTTATCAGAGCAGTTTTACTTGCTCAACGCTGTGCCATACGTTCAATTAGGGCAAAGTTTCCTCTCTTCTTCAAATATAACATTTTTCCAACATTTTGCGTAAAGACTCTAACAGAAATATCATTTCTCATACATTACGCGTTCTTAAAAAGAGTTCGCATGGTGCAATGCACATTGTAACATTACATGAGATTATTTATATCTACAATGACTTTCGCAATGCATCATTGCACAATGTGCAATGCGTATTGCACAACTATAAGAGAAATTCTACAATATCGCTGTTTTGTAATAAAAAGTTCATTCAATAACAATGAATTTTTTAACATTTTCGTTATATGTATATATATATATGTGTGTGTGTGTGTGTGTGTGTGTGTGTGTGTGTATTAATCCATATAAATAACTAGATGTTATAAAACAAAGAGAAATCGATAAACAACCCGGAATCATCTAATATTCAAGCAGTTGCCTCATGAACTCAACTAACAACATTAGGTAATAATGTAATTATTGCATGTTTCGCTGAACAGTATACTATATGTATCAGAGAGAGAAAGAGAGAGAGAGAGAGAGAGAGAAAGAGAGAAAGAAACGTAACTTGTTAAACGACATTCTAAACTGTCCTATTGCTGATCGTAAGTTATTTAAATTTAATAACTTCACATCCAATAATTCTATGAGTGTGTGCTCAGGAACATAATACGAGGAAAAAAGATCGCGAACGTGAGTATAAAATTTCTGCGAAGAAAAAAACGTAATATGATTAATTCATTAAAATATTCAGCAGATCGTTTTTATATCTAAAACTTTTCGTAAGAGCATTTTACACCTGACGTGTCCCTCTTATATATTCCCTCTATAGTCCCTCTTATATATTCATGGCTCGACGGATGGCTTCGGGCAAATTATTCGTAGTTGTTAAAACAATGTGTTAATGAGCAATAAAAAGACTAGGATTGTGCGGAGAAAGTCATGAGAAAATGATTTATCATTTAAAACATAACGTTAAATCGTTCAATCGCTAAAAACTGTCAGGCGTTTCAGCTAACTTTTATAAAGCATGTAAATAAAAAAAATAATAAAATGCTAAATTTTGAAAGAATACTAATGTATATTACAAAAATTTTTGAATTTTTGTTTGTTGTGATACACCATCTACATGTAAAATATAACAAATTCATTAGATAATGTATCGGATATGTAATCTATTTGCACAATATTTGTGTGAATGAACAATTTAATGATATCCCAAGTATAACAGATTAGGCAAAAAAAATATTAAAAAATTTGGCACCGTGAATTTTCAATGCAAATCAATCGAAAAGATTGATTCGGAAATCCTATTCCAATGTACTCGATACTTTTCATTTGAATAATATAACAACAATAGAGCAATAATTGAATAATATTAATAGTTACAATATAATTGTTAATAATAATAATTAAACAGAAGTATTTTTTTTACATTAAATACTGTACACAACATATGATATTGTCGTTTAGTAATTATTAATAATGTTTGATAATTATTATAAAAACTATATCATATTAATTCTTTTTCTAAAAAAAATTTTTTTTTTACGGAAAAATACTACACCGAACGCTTCTTTCTTCATTCCTCATCAATAATTAAAATTTAAAATCACGAAAAAACTTGCACAACGTATTGTATATACCATATCTTTTTATAATCAAAACTATTATAAAATCAAAGTGATTTGGCCTTTAAAAAATTCACTAGTTTACGTAACTTAAAAAATAGTTAAAATTATATATACATTTTTACTTGCTTGAATTGTTAATTTACACGATCATTAAATTTCTTTTGCTTTTCTTTTCTTTTCCCTTAAGGCTGTTTATCGTCTCGTTTTTTTTCTTGTCAACCGACCATATCTATCAGATAATCAATACATTATCATAGAACATATCAGCGAAGGCAAAAAAAGAACGAAGAAGTAACAAAGAATCTTAAATTCACGAAGTACTATGGTCTCTCTCTCACATATAGGAAGGTAACCCGATTTTCTTTTTTTTTCAAGCCCTTTCTCAAGTGCGATGAGCAACGCACAAATCGCGAGCGAGATTCGTGCCAGCTCATGGATAAAAAGTATGCATGTATATGTTATAAGTGTTTTGCGAGCCAGTTTTCTTTCTTCCTTCCGGCGGACAAAAAGAAACCCGGACGTGGCACGCGGTAAGCCTTATTATCTCTTGGACCCTCTTCTCACAATCATATCTATTTTTTTTCTTTTTTTATTTACGTACTCTTAAAGTGGACGACACACTTGGACGTGCGCACGGTAAGTAACTTATTACAGAGTTTAATTACTTCTTTCCCGTTGCGCCTCTTCTCTCTTCGATTTTCTACAATGTCTTCCTCGTTACAGGACCAGCTTTAAATCTCCGTACGTCCCCGCACACAATTTTATGTTCGCTGATCATCAGAATGCCCTTATTTCCATTTTTCTATTCCGAATGGGTATCTATCGCTTGAATGTACTCGATTGTCAACAGCCTTCATGCAAGTATTTAATATTGATCGAAGTTGATGCGCGAGCCTTACCGTGATGACGAGAGTCGGCGAGATCGTCGCCGTCGTGGAAATTGTCGCGATCGACGAGTCTTGCAACGGAGACGTGTGGAAGATTTGCAGGAAGAGTATTTCGCGTACGATGTATATTCATCATTGCAAGATGCTTTATGACAAATATTGTACACAAGATCTTGCATCGAGCCATTTCGAGTCACTTGATTTTCCGGTGATAGAACACAGGAGCCATATGAACCGTGAAAAATCAGCCTTAGAACATGCCGAGAAAATGCAGATTCGGCAACGTTGATAGTATCGAGGAAGAGGGGAGGAATAAGAGGCGGTCTTTTCAGTTTATGTCAGTAATGCCGATGATCGATACCCCCGATGTTGTTGCTGCCGTTGTTCATGGAGTTACTAATTATACCGTTATCAATGGTATTCGAAATCGACATTCTGCCGGCGGCGTTCTCACTGTCGTACTCTAAGATCAGTCGTTTTATATGGCTCAGCTTATTGTGCAGATAATCAAATCGTTCCTTCATCTGTTGGTATACTGGATTCTGTTTAGTTTCTTTGTACTCGCGATATATCTGTTCTTTAGTTTCCTGAAACCAGAAAAAAAATACCACCGTATGATCTTGTCTGCTTGTTCGACGAAACGCAATTGGATCATTTATGATAGAAAATTACGATATATACCTCACTCTCGATCATGTTGCCAGATTTCTTTTGATCTTGCAATAGTGTATACAAATGCGTGAAGCGATTTGCGGTTACGAGTACTTGAGAGTGCAACCTACGATATTCATCATAGTTCGCGTTGAACTCTTCTTTGTAACGCCTTTTTTGTTCCGGGTTGCTTATTGTTGTATATTCCCTGGATAAATAATTTTACATAAATATTGTATCAATCAACAAACTAAATTAACTTGTAACAATCTATGAAAAGAACATTGTTTTTCGTTATCATTTGAAACTATTTTCGCAAATTAGTAATAATCGATAATGTAGCTAATATACTTACGTGCGGTAGTCGACATATTGCCCGGTACTTCCCAGCCTTTCGAATCCATCAGTCGGCAGCGAGACCATCGCAGTGGTATTATCGGTATAAGTAGGAGCGCTAGAGGTTTCACCGTAGATACTTGCATAGCTGGCGGTACTATTCCTATTCCTGAATTCCCTCTCTCTATTTCTCTCTTCTCTCGCGCCTCGACTCCTATCGCTCCTGTCTCTCCTGTCAATGTGGTCAATCACGTTGCTCGCAATTTCATTGGCTATAATGACACCGCCGTCGTGTCTATCTCCATTCGGATGGTGGTTGCCCCTTTCACTATCATCAGGCGACAACGGTGTCAAGCACAATGATCGATTGGAGTCGTTTGGAACTGCGGTGATAGCGGAGACTTCACTATAGACGTTTCCAGTACCCCGCAGTACGTCACTGTTTGCTGTCCTTTCGGCCCGGTAATCGACGCGGTTGCTGCTGCTGCGTTCACGCTGCAATTGCTGCCTCGATTCCCAACCGTCGAAACCGCTACCGCCGTTGTTACTATTACTACTACCATCACCACTATTGCTGTTACCACAACCACTATTAACGCCGGTGGTACGATCGACGATACGGTCACCACCAGCGGTTGCACTAACACCACTGTTATTATTACTATAACTGTTGCTGCCTGATAGCCTTTCGCCAGCGGGGATGAAGGAGATAGGCTCGGGTCTCTTATAGTGCGATATCCGCGGCTTCTTCGTTGGTAATCCGTCGTTACCCTGATAGTATCCTGGTCTCTTGTTACTAACCAAATTGGGCGGAGGTGCCGTGATCGCCGGCGGTGAGCCCGCATGAATGGAATTGGGTGACTGACCACTGCCTAAGAGTGTAAACATGTACAAAAGATGTATTATTTAAAATAAAGTTAAAATAAAGTTTCATATTTATATATGCAAATAACGTGATGTTGATAGTAGTAGTACACGTACCGCTGGAACCGCCGTCACTCGAGCCGGGTGGAGTAAGGTTTTGAGGTTTCCGTCTCCTCAACATTGTCCTTTCCTGCTCGGTGTAAAAAGGCCAATCCTCCTGCACATCGTTCCAGATGTGCCTATATAGGTGATACGTGTTGTCACGCATGTAAGCTACTTGCTTCAGAAGCGTTTGCATGACGGGTCGCTCTCGTTCTCTCAAACCCTCTGGAATTTGTCGACATATATATTAATATATTGTCGACTATTCCGAAAAATTGAAAACATTCAAATCTTATTTTACCTTTTTTTATGCGTTCGTAAAGCTCGGGCTTTTTGTAGGGCCTCAAAGCAAGGACATGGATAAGTCTTTCCCTATTGCACAAAAAAAATTCAAATCGCATTAAAATCTTTTTCTAAGAGATATCAATCTTTAATAAATTTTCCTACTAATTGTGCATCCAATTTGACAAGCTTTCGTCTTATTAATCTACAGAAAATTATAGCTCAATTAATCTGCGGAAGATTATAGCTATGTTTACTTTCTCTGTCTTTGTTTATCTTTTATCGGAGCATGACTTATTCTCATGCTTTTATAACGAGACACTTACTTAAGTGGCCTGCGCATAATGTCAGAAACTGGTTTTTTCTCTTGATTGTGAGCCGCCGATAGATGGTTACTACTATTACTATTACTACTACTATTAGCGATCGGCTTGTTGGTTGAGGCTTTGGGCTGACTATTGCCGGAAGTTGGAATGCTCATCGTAGATTCCCGATGCCTTGCATACGATGACGGAGGAGGTATTGTTCTTCCGGTTCCTTTCACTTTCACCTTGCGTCCGATATCTGGACCATTCGCTTTGATCACCCTCGTGCTGAAAGAGCAACATAATTTCCATTGAAATAAATGAAAATGCAGAGTTAGGAAAGCTTGCTTTGCTTTACAGTTATTTACAAGTTACTTGTAATTAATTTTTTATTATGAAAATTAAGTGCAATTAGTTCGGGTATTTTATTTTTTATGTTATTTTTTATCATTTGCTTCAATTTTGTATTACTTTTTGTCAATCAATTTCAATAACAAACATATAAGATAATCTAAAAAATAATTTAGAAATCACTTATAAAAATAACTTTAATCCTGTAAAATGTATGATATTCTAATGTGTTATTTAATTAAATAAAAAATTGGAAAAAATTAAAAAAAAATTAAAAAAAAGATAAAAAGCGTATATGTTCTTATTTTGACTTATCTAAAAATATTGGTATAAAAAAGCTACATATTTCTAATATATTTATTTAGAGGAAATATAATAGCATAATTTATTTCGTTATGTCATTCGGCAAGGATGACATATTCATATTGGCGAATCTTTCATTTCCTGTATATTTATGTACGAAATTATGTCTTCGCGCGATGAGCTACACTTTTATTCATACAATTAATACAATTTGCAACATCACTGACATAGGGGTCCGATCGATTGTCTGATTATGCAATTTTCTTTGACGTAAATGGCGCGTAAGCGAACGCAATGATAGAGGCACGATGAAGAGAGGCGGAAAAGGGTTCAGGCGTGATGAAATCGCACTTGTGAGGCGCTCTTAGCCTTGGCCGTGACGACTAAACAAATTAGCTGTAGGCGGTTTAGAAATGGAATAATAAGAGCCCCAGAATAGACTAAGTCGAACGGACGGACAAGAGGAGTTAGACAAAATTACGGATACTATCTTGTATATTGATGTATTTATGTAGCGAAGGATAAAAGGTGACTGCTCCGAAATTGAATGAATGAGCCTCGTAGTATCGCGACAGACAACAGTGTTGTGATTGTATATCGCTAAATATAACATCACCTGAAGAAAAGGAAACATTCCACGAAATAGGAAACTTCTCTTCTTATATATATATATATATATATAGTCAATGATGCAGAGCCAGATGAAAATACGGAGCTTTATTATTTATTACATATGCAAATTTTAAAAATCCATTTGTTTGCAAAAATTTGGATAAACATCCGTATTTTCTGACAATAAAAGTTTTGATAATTTTAATAAATGATATTTTTAAGTGTGCACATACACACACAACATATCGATAAAGATATTTATATATAAGCATCATTTATTCTATCAATGGATGCGAACGCTCACCTCTGTGATGTATCTTCTATATGTGTTTCTGAATATATTTAAAAAATCCCAGAATATTTATAGATAACGTAAACCTCAACCATGTACGACAACGTACTATTATTCAAGGTATGTCTGTCAACTAAAAGTATATCTTCGGGCGATATTCTACAAATTCTCACGATATCACAGGGACGTATGCGCGCACGAGGCTACTCGTAAATTCCTTCTTGAATCGCACGAACATCCGTTAGGAGACCGTATCTACAGGCGAAAGTTTGTAAGAGTAAAAGATCACGAAGCAAGGATTATTTACGATTCCGCGGCGCTTCGCGGAGGAAAGTCCTGAAAATGGAAGGAAAGGAAAGCGATCGCGTCTTTCCAAAAAGAAGAGAGATCCTTCGCTCGGAGGATCGAACGGTCGCCGACGGCTGTATGTCTCATTCCTCAAGGGAGTATCCTTACCATTTGTTCTTGTTATTCTCCTCGACGACCGCCATTCTGTGCCTGGTGGTCTCGTAAACGTCATCGTTTGCCTGTATCCGCATCTTGTACGGTATAGCGCCGAGGCTCTCGAGGCTTCTACGAGAAAGAAGAGCAAGAAGATAATGAGAAGATAAAAAGAAAAAATAATAAGAAAACTACAAGAATCAGGATAAGAGGCAATTCTTTAAGCGATTCCCGCATTTTTTAATATTAAATTAATGAACAAGAGTGGAACATGGAAAGATCGATTTTTAAAGTAGTTAAATATAGCTTTTAGCTAAATATATAGATTGAAAATAAAATTATAAAAGTTAAGTGTAATGAGCAATGCTAAAATAAATTTTGATATTCTATAGCAACTAGTTTGAGTTTCCAACAAATTATTTTGATGGTCCAACAAAATTATTTTCAAATTTGTATTTTTACTATCAGCAAAATTGTTCTTTCAGTGTATATAAAATATAAAAATATATAAACACAAGAGACGCGACTCTTGATTTTGCCAAAGTATTATTATTAGTAAGTTATTACTGGTTGTCGTTATTGTATTTATTGATGATACGTTATGTATGTATATAATTTATATGTATGCCTTTATACGATACATTATATCATATATTTATACACGTATATAATATATCGATTTATTGTTGCTCGGAAAAATGCAGTAAAGCAATCAGAAATGAATCAACGAGCAAATCGAAGCTCAATTTATCATCGACATGTTACGTTTTTAACATCAATTCGTCAAATCACCGGATCGTATCGTCGGACGCGGTAAGCACTAGTAGCCAGTATTACTGAATTGGTTCTGCTGACGCAAGCATAATCGTCCACGAGTGTAGTCGCCAGTAGCCGATACCTGCTAGCTCACTAACAGCGCTTTAGTGTGTCAAGTTGCCACGATAAAACCACCTGCTCAAGGATGCTCCAAAGTTTTTACGTCGCTCGATTTAGATTGCGAATTACGTTACGACGCTTACGACGGAAGATTACTCGAAATTACCGTATCGCGTACCGAGTCCATTCACCGAGACATTATTTCTCTGTAGTTATAATGAATCTCTGTAGTTACAGCGAATAACCGCTGTGACATACATAAAATAAAATTTGTCTACTTATCTATCTATCTAACTTTCCTACGAACGAAAATATAATAACATCGAGGAATTAGACCACCTGGTTAAATAATAGACGTAAAGCGATTTACTTCGCGGCTCTCAGCTTCGAGTTTCTCTTGTATTCAGATATATTTTCATATCTGAACGATATGCTGAACGTACGAATGTAATACATAAAATATCTCGCAAGCTCTCGTTATACCGTAATAATCAATACGTACTTAGGGCCGGTCTGTTGAGCAAGCTCGAAACCACCCTGGGAACCTTCCATGTCCTGGCTGCTGGAGATGTTAAAGGTGAATCTGGCCACTCCGTTGATGGATGGAATGCTGAGATGCTGAAATCAGAACGCAGAGCGTGCGTGTTAGTCGTCGTCCTCTTAATAAGATTGCATTAAATTACAAAACAACGACCTATGCGGCGGTATATGCGTGCGTATAACGTCTCTCTGTGCACAGATCTATTGTATATATATATATATATCTCTTTTTTTTTCTTATAGCTGCAGATATACAACCGCCATATATAATACATGAAGTTCACCTATGTATCTGTTCAGCTATTTATTTAATGTCTCACTGTTCGTCAATTTCACTTACTTCTCTCTTTATTTCTCACATAAACTAGAAAGTTTTACGAAATAATAATGTTTTCAATGTGTGCTTTTAAATTTAATTCCACTCGAACCGTTTAACTAAATAAAATATTCATATGAGCATTTTCTCTAATTTCAGCATATATTCAAATCAATAAAGTATAATAATGGCGCAATACTTAAGCTAATGTAGATTTAATTCGTAATAGAAACATATATTTTCTGACGTTAAGAAATATATGGGTTCTTGGAACTTACTAAAACTTTTGTTGTTGGTTTTATTTTTTTAATTTTTCAAATTTAAAATTGTAAAGAATTAAATTGTGAAATACAAAATTACTTCAAATCGTTACTATTTAAAAATTAGGAAAAGTTCCAAGATCACCAGGATTCACGTGTTCCAGTTACGGGTTAAATAAGTAAAACTGCAAACATCGCTAAATATTAATGTGAATAAATAATAAAATGACAAGCGTGCGATTTGTTTACTGCCGCATAAGTGAACTGATGACATTTATGCGTTTTATATTAAATTATATGGACTGAACACCATCGAAGTATAATATATTCGCGATAACGTCATTTATACCGAGCGACAAGTCTCGGCTCGTTTGCGCTCCTCTCTCGCTCGCTGCATGTGCATTGGGCACGAAATCGATCCCCGATCGACGTTGCGAAACGAGAAGATTGCGGCGATGGGAACGTGAAGCGTGTCGTCGTTTGCGGAATTAGCGCGTAATTCGCGTAATCGCGGATAGCTGTCCCCGACGACTACCGATTATCGTCCGACGTTGAATTAGACCGAGGAGAAGATAATACCAGCGAGCGGAGCGCGCGTCTAGAAGTAAACAGATCCTAATCGGATTGTCGCCGGTAGCACGACGGTGGCATTTCGATGACGCCGTCAGATTATAAAGGAATTCGAGCGATCTCGGATCGATGTAGCCGCGCTAAGCGCAAAGTGCAAAGGGATATAACTTTCAGGTCAGATTTCGCGACGGTGACGGGAGAGTAAATTCAACTGTGGTTTAATCTTCCCTTTGAAACGCTATTATACTACTGTTCCAAAGAGATAATAAAATATTATTAACAATAATTAACAATAATAATTGGAAATAACGGTCTCGGTAATCTAAGGCTTAGGACGCTCGCATGAAATGCAAGAGATCCAGTTCAACTCCCGGCCGAGACAATATTTTTCGTAATAAGTTTATTACAGTTTTTTAAGATTAAATTTGGGAAATTTAGGAGGATTATTAATATTTCAGATTAATTGCGTTGAAAATCCGACATATCGGCATGAAATTATAATTTCACGAAATTAATTCATTTAAATGAATATATATAATAATTCAACATCTTAACATTCAGAACGTAATGGCGTTTTGTATTTAAAGTAATGTACCTAAAATATTATTTTTATATTATTTTTGTAGACTCAAACCAGTACCTACTAGTTCAATTGTTAGATATTTCAGTAAAACCGTCTCTTAGTACACATACTGTCATTAAAAGTCTGTTTATGTTCCATTTGATTCACATTCTCTTTTGCGGTTAGTTTTTCTTTCTATTTTTGATCTGTTCCGTATTTTTGCTGTATGATTTATTTATCTTACCTTGTGCCGTAATTGTCTTATTTTTATTGCAACATATAAAAGTAAGATAGAAAAACGTAAACGCAGTTTTGCTAGTGTTTTATTTTTTACAAATACATTTTTTTATTTATCTCTGTAATTATCCAATTTATTTATAAATCAATTTTGTATGTACGCAACAAAGTATGTATTATCTTTATAAAGAAGAAAAAGAGAAAAAATTTTGCATTCGATATTTTGTATATCGAGAGCAAAATGCATATGTATTTAAATAACAATAAAAAATATATATACATGCGTTTCTATTTATAACAGAATGAACTATATATATGCAATGACCTTTAAATAATTCTTTTCTTAATAAACGAGTTAATGCAATATTATCTTGCATTAACTTGACAGTATAGCAAGTGAAGTAAAAATACATGTCTTTAAAAGCCTGGGAGTATAATGAGAGTAATATGATGTAGTAAGTCAACACAGAAAAATATATACTATGCAAATAATAAAACTTGTTTCAAGTATTTCAAAAGTTCAAATACATATATATAAAATGTACCATCCTGAAAGTGCTCCTCCTAAAGTCAACGATGTTGATTACCAAAATAATTAGAAGTAAATTTGAGTAAAACTCAATGATTGCCATAGAATTGACGTAAGAGAGATCTGCGTGACCTTTTTTCGCAAATCAATTTCATCGAACTCGATCAAGCGTAACTGATCATTTCGCAACCTTTGCGTATACCGCCCCTCCGACTCTCGTTTCTCATTCCTCCCTCGCCCTGCGTTGTTCTACTCTCCTCCCTTTCTCCGCGTATTACGCATATGAAATATCTTTTCCTCTTTTCTTGCATAATTTTTATACTGAAAAAAATTTAGTTAATTTTAATAAATATTTAGTTGAATACTGCCAATTAAATATTTATTAAATATAAAGATATATTTATTTTTTATACGAGAAATGTTAATTTGATTTAACAATCATTTTTTTATTGAACAAATATTTACTTACTGTAAGTAAATGTTTAGTTGGCAGTATTGAACTAAAATATATATTTAATATATTTATTAAAATTAATTATGTTTTTTTCTCAATGTACGAACGGTGTAACACAACAATTGCGGATACATAATGTCATTGTAATCCATAATTGGATTAGAGAACTTTAAGTTACAGTGATTGGATATCAGAGTGCTTGATTGATCTATCATTTCTTAGCATTTGCATTAATCGGAACAATATAACACATATCTCTTCCTTTCTCGAAAATAAATGATATTCTCTGATGTCTAATCTGATAGAATCTCTAGTTGAGGGGATTTATTGGACTGGAGGTGGCATTATTGAGACTTCCTTTTAAGAAAAGACTTCTGTATTGCAACAAAACACACAAACTGGATGGACTTTGAAGTCCACTCCCTCAAGTTTATTACATCATATTGAGACTCAAGTTGAGTTTGAAATCTATGAGAAGAAAAAAGAAGAAAAAGAAGAAGAAGAATCAATCTCCAATTTAGATGTGATGTAAGAATACAAAGTGTATATAATATTGTGCATAATAATACGATTGAATTAATTCGACTAATTCCTAATTACAAAAATTTGAATAATTGTACACCTGATATTTTTTCATCATGAGTTTGAGAAACGGCAGCGAAATGACAAGTCGAATCGATAAGGACGTTCTAGTCACGTGGCGAGAAGACCGACATGCGTAGGCGAAATGTGGATGATGATAATGATGATGACAATGACAAGACAACTAACGTGATGCTAGCGTACGTAATACTACTTGAGGAGCAGCGAAGAAGGGAAGGCAAGCACTTCTCTCTCACGGGCATTCGCGTATCGAGGCCATAGGGGCTCTTCGAGCTATCTCCCTCCCTTTTACTCCGATAGGATGGATATATCGTTGTCGTTGCCGTCTCTTAAACGAAAGGTCGAATCGCACGAGAATGCGATATGAAAGTTTTGTGAAGGGAACAGCGACGGGGTGTAACCGGGAGCGCTTATTTAAATTTCACTGCGCGCACGGAAGGACGGCCGGTTTATCTGTCTGGTTTATTTGCCTGGCTGGACTTGTCTCGTCATAGCTATATCGTCTAAGATGAGATTCGCGCGAGATCCCATTGTACAGGTCGTAGTACAAGTATCACCATCGGCCAACCGGTTTGAATTCTCACGCCGTCATTCAAATACATGGGAGACTCGAGATCGCATGAAGATCTCTCGATCAAGGGGAGTTACTCGGAGATTATCATCCTTAGACGAATCTCAGCGGAGACAGCGATCCCTCAATCTTCTTCGGAACTTGAGAAAACTTCTTTATTATCATAAACCTGTTTGATTTTTCTAATTACTATAGCAGTTTAAGTTCGTAATATTCGTATCGAAAAGTTTAATGTGTGTACATAGCTATAATATCATATAATCTTGTTTTTATTCCATATTCCAGTAGTTTATTTTAATGGAATTTTAATGGGGAATTCCATTAGCAAATCATCTACACGGAAAGAATAGTTTTGCTAAACTATCTAAAAATTTAGCTATTATATATTAATAGATACACATCTGAAAATAATTTTGTTTAGAACATTAAAATAATTATGTAGGATGATCAAACTGGTTGCTAGAATATCAAAACTTGTTGCAATATTGCTTATCATGCTCGAGATCCAACACAATTATTTTGATAATCCAAATTATTTTCAGATCTGTATATAGATAATGTTTTAAATACTTCAGAGAGCCAAATCATCTTTTTCATATAATTTTAACAATAAATTTTAACAAAAAAAAGAAAAAAAAAAGAAACAAGACGTTATCAACCTTGTATTAAGGAAAATCTGAATTATAAATTAATCAGAGAATCCACGGATCAAAGTTTATCAGATTTCTTGACATTATTACGTATAATGTCATTGAACATTGAGAAACAATCATACTCTATTGAACATTTGTGTCGCGCATGTACAAGATGTGACGAATCGAACAATGTGCAAACACCTCTGCTTCTCCTTATTTAAATTCTCTCTCTCTCGATATCGAATTGCATTTTTCGCGTAATGCCGATTCAAGTAATGCCGATAGAGGAATAATTTCAATCACCGACGATTTATTTCAGTGCGGCTTTCCACGAATGGTACAGATAGTAGTAGATCGCCCACCTACTCGCGTTGCCAGGTTGGGATTATTTCGGTTCTTAAGGCCGCAGCTGAACGAACGGTAACTGCCGCTCGTTGCATTTGTAACATTCCTGCGTATCATGAGTCGTCGCCGACGAGTCATATCTCATCGCCTACCGTCGTGCCGGATTATTATACTTGCGAGCAGCGAATCACGAAATTAAGTATAAAGCATAAATGAAAAAATATCAATATATTTAAGTTCACCAAAGAATCGTAACGTTTGTTAATACATCGTAGGATTTTATCTATTTAATTATCAGAAAATATTTGGAGATTATTTAATACTTTTGGAGATTATTTAGTACTTTATTCAGATGTTCATCGTTTTGCTATTCTTTTTAATAAATCTTGCACGATTATTGTTTGATTTATAATACTAACGCGTAAATTTCACGTAAAAACTATATAACGGAGAAAAAAATGTGTGTAAATCAAATTTTAATAAATATTTATTTGACTCTAGTACTAATTACACATTATTTCCAGTAAATTAATATTTACTCATTAATAGCAATAAATCAATATTTACTAATATGCTAGTTAAACATTACTTTCAGTAATCAATTTATACTTATTCAATAATAAAATGATAGTTATGTTAAATTAATAGTTTTTGTGTTAAGTACAAAACACAGTAGTACTATTTACACTGGGAAAAAAAAAAAACTTAAATTTCAATTTGAAAATACAATATCTTCTTTTGAAAGAAATTTTTATTGATTCAAAGAAATAATTTTTTTGAATACGAACAAAAAGATATTTCTTTAAAATTAAAATTTTTTTTCAATATCAATATATATATATTTTTATTATTTTTATTTAATATTTTTATATTTTTATATTTTTATTTAATATATCTTTATATTTACCTAGCAAATTTAGTTAGTACTATTCGAACAAATTATTAAAATTTAATACATTTTTCAATGTATCGTTTATGAATAAGAATATATGAAGAATGTGCTCTTCTTCACATTGGCTACCGCAAGTAAGATTCCGGAGGATTAGAGAGCTTCATCTGGCATGAAATGTCTGTGAGCTTGCAAATCATGCGTAAATATCATCGTTTATAAACAAGTATATCCAAATAATATATATAAAATTTTTTTTACGCAAACACAGCCTTGATCTCGCTTAATGCTTATGAGATTTCGAATAAGAAACGATAAGAGAAAAAGAGACGATAGACGCATCATGTTAAAAATTATGAGCAATTACGGTCGTCAGGCAGCCGCTGACGCGAAATACGATGAATTTACTAATAAGACTTATCTTCTCAATTTACACATCGCCAAGCGGAATATTCTAATCTTGATTTATTATTATTATTAAATTCACCGTAATCTCGCGTTATATTCATCGTCCATCATCGAAATCGCGTAATCAGTGATTTATGAAGAACATCCAAAGCAGAAAAATATATATTTTTGCGTGGCTCCAACAGCTTATTTATTTACAGATTTTCAAATACGTGCGTGTGTTTGCGATAAAGAGAAGTACAGATCGCTTTCAAGGGACCAACCGTCGCAAAAAGATGGACATTAATAATAAGTTTATTTATTTCTTTATGTTGAACGTTATGTCTGGAAATGATGTACGCCGTCCAATTCTTTGAAGAATTGGATAAATAAGTGCGCACGTCATACGCATCATGGAGTCGACGACTAACACGTGTGTAAATAATAATCTGGCATACGTCATCAGAAAAAGATAAAATGGCGTGTTTTTATTTGAAAAATGCGATCGACATTGAGAGACAACTTCGAGAGGATTTCCTCGAAGACGTATTGCGACGTGTTTAAAATCAAAGATATCGAAAATCTTTTTTCGTTAATTCTTCTGTCATTGCAAGGATCCCCGGATATCCATATCGAATTTTAAACAAGAAGAATATTTATATTTTTTTGTACAAATTTCAAATATGTAATGCCAATAACGAGCCAATATAGGATGTGTATATGAATTTATTAAATTCCTAATATAATCAAATTAAATATGACGATAATTTAATAATAATAGTAAACCTTCTAATTTCTCATTTTAAGTCAACCTGAGAACAATTACAATATATATGTGAATTTTGTTATAAAACCTTAAAAACACAACTCTTCGAACAATAAAGAAGTTTTGTACAGACTTTATCTTATTTTTTTTTAGATTTATAGCAGGAACTTTGGGAAACACATAGTAGTGAAAAGTTGAAAAATCATGCATTGATAAAAGGATTAAGTAAAAAGTGTTCTCCCTTTAGTATTATAAAATAAAATTTTATATCACATAATGAATGCTTTAAGAGAAGATTAAATTATTCAGTATATTTCCGAATCGTTTATGTCTGTTTTTACAGAGATTTTCGTCGAACATTTTTATTGATTCTCTCAATATTTATTTTTCTCTTCCATCATGAATCTGATGTACAATGTGCTTTTAGCTTCCTGTCTCTTGCTTTTTTTTCTTCTTGCCTTTTTGTTTCTTATCCTATGATTTCTATTTCATTTAGTAGAGATTAAAGTTGACGAACTTTGGACGAGACAAGAAATACGTGACAAGAAATATGACTGTCGATGAAACAATCGCAAAGACAGGAAAAAGGCAAGAAATAGGGAGGCGAAAAGGATACATTGTAGATCAGGCTTTAAAGCCTTTTCGTTGAAATATTCTTAAGCGGATTGGTTCCGAACGAAGAACAACCGGTCAACTGCAACGGCCCCGCGTAATCGATCCTCGATCGAACGCGAGAGGGCAACTTTCACTGGGCAACCGGTGTCAACCGGGTATCACAGAAAAAAAAGGAAACTTGTATGTGGGTGAGAGACATGCATGCAGTTGTGCATGTGTTGAAACAAGTATGGATACGCACGCATAAATTCATAACGAATTAGGAAAGCATGAGCATCAAGCCGACGTGAGTCGATCTAGGATATCACGGCTTATCACGGCGAACACACGTGATGACCTTAGACACGTATCTTGGAAACGCACGAGCAACGCTCGTGCATAGATACGGGGTGTGTGTGGGATTGCCAGGTGCATGATTTTAAATAATTCAAATGTATCGCGTGTCCGTACTTGCAGGGATATTAAGTATTTCTACTCTAATCTCGGTGCTTACTGTCTAGTGATTGAAATTTCTCGACAATCTGTAGCTCTTAAAATGAAAAGAATGATTTTACCTAAGCATTCATTAAGAACTTAACTAGATAAAAATTTCAAAATACAATAAATTTTATCGAATTATCAAAATAATTAGCTCAACCTCGAGAGATAAATCGCTGAAGGCATTGCGACGTACAGATTTGGGGCATTACGGAGGGGCATCACTTAAGAAAATTACAGGTATACTATAATAAGCGGTACGAAGTTATGCATTACTAGGGCATTAATGGGCATAAAAAATTGGGTACTACTTGGACATTATTGGACATTAGCAGGCATTGATGTGCGTAATTTTGATCAGCGGTTTACCTCTTACTCAAGCTGGTTGCTAGAATATAAAAAATTTTTGCAGCATTGCTCATCATGCTTAAGTCTCCTACATAATTATTTTGATGATCCAACTAAATTAATTTCAAATCTGTATCTAGTTAAATTTTTTAATATTTCAGCAAAATCGTTCTTTTCGTGTAGTTAATCTCGATTTCTCTCATTTGATCATTTTTATTTTACCCAATTAATTTCTATCACGCGCATTTTCATTTATTCGTTTAGAAAAATTGAACATGTTCTATTATTAGGAAATAGACGGACAAAATGTTATTCATTTGTTTTCTTTTAAACGAGGAGGAATAATTTCAACAAATCGATTCCACCAGGCTGAAATATTTCAAGAATCTGAGACAATTCGTTGTTGCCTCAGGTGGGAAAATACACCGATGCTTTTTCGCAGCCGTATCTCTACGTGCTCAATAGTGAAACAGAAATGAGACGAAAGATAAGCGGTGTATCCGAGAAACCGACTGTCCCTGGCTCAGGATGCAGCTCCATTTGGCACAAGGTCATCAACGTCATCGTATCGATGCCCCTTTCGTCTGTGGGAAATAAAAAAAAATAAAAATAAAAAAAAGATGCGCGTACACCGTGCGCCTCGGTACAACCGAACCAATCGGTGACCTCACCATCGTATTTTTGTTTCTCCTTTCTCTCTCGCGAATCCCTCCTCTTTGCGCCGCTACTTTACCCTACCGTTCTTCCGACACGCACACGTACACACGCACACACACACACACACACACACACACACACACACACACACACACACTCACTCACAAGCCATCTACATATAAATGACGTTAATTAACTAACTCCGCCGACCGCGAACGGTAAGCACGTTCGATTCGCACGCGCATCGACGGCGCAGAAAATAAATCGCGCTAAGTGAAAGTAACATTGCGCCGGTTTCGCGTCGACGAATCGTCGCGAAACGGCGCGTCGCATACAATCGGGTGAAACACGAAATGTCAATAAATTCAATGTATTTCTGAAATAATCGAGAGAAATTAGACAGGAATCTGGAATAAATCTTTTAAGTAAAATATCTAAACGTAAATTTTTCGAACATACGATCCTCATAAAAGTATGAAAAATGAGAATGTACGATAGTATATTACAAGAATTTATTTCAGGTACCAAGTTTCTTTTGTTCGTGGGCTTTTGGACATTTTTACGAGCTATGTCCATTCCCAGAGTTATAAAGAAGGTGGGCATTGAAATAACGCTAAAGAAAATGAAAATCTGTTTCCTTTTCGAATTACGTGAACATGCGAAATATCATATCCGTTTATTCAGATACTTCTGTTCGGTTCTGAACCCGATAATTACCTAGGTATCTCATTTTTAAGACTGTGATTACGTGCGATAAATTCTACTGTTGGCGAGTGATAGTACCTCGAAAGTTCACGAATTAAAGCTGTGTTAAGTGAAAGCCGCGCCGGATTGCGAAACCCGGTAGCGTGCAAAAAATTCGTTGTGAAGACTAGATAGACTTTAAGACGAAATACCATTTTTTTTTACCGCAGAAAATCATATTGTTACGTCAATTAATAGTGACTACTGCTTAATCCATTTATGGAATGCGCTTACATGCAAACCTTTATTTCCTATTAAAAAGAATAAATACGTGAATAAATTTCTTCCTCCAATTGCGGAAAAGATCTCAAACAATGGATCGCGAAAGATAACAAAGTGGTTTACTGAATACTTTCGCGAACCTTTATGAAGACATAGATTTTCAAGATGGGTCGTAAATATCGTATGCAGTAGATGCGCATCGGCTTATAGCTTTTATTAACTGAAAGAAAAGTATATCGACTCACAAAATGTTTTATACAATAAAAGAATGTATAATTTTGCTGAGTATCTAATTAAAAATTTAGCCAGATACAGATCTGAAAATAATTTATGGGGCTTTTAACTATCAAAATAATTAATAATATGTAGGAATTTTAATGCTGCAAAAAGTTTTAACATATTACATTAACAACCAATTTGAGCGTCTTACATAATTATTTTAATAATTAAATTTTTAGATTTTCGCAAAAATCTGTTTTTTCCGTGCATGTACACTGTTATAAATTCATATTGTTAAATTGTACACAATTATAAATTAATTTTAACCATTTCTATAGGTCGCCATTGTTCCTACATTGATAATGAGAAAAAAGTGTCTGATATTTGTAACTATAATTACATATTACTATAATTAAGATTATAGTAAGTGCTATAATATTAGTTAATAATAATCATATGTATAATTCTAGCAATAAATGTATAAGCAATTTAAAATGACTATAATTATAGTTATTATAACCATAAAATTACCAGTAAGTGTCGAAATTTCCATAAATGATTCAAATTACTATAATTTTATGATCATTTTTTGCAACAACTATATTTTGTATGGTACAATGTATGTCGACAAGAATATAAATTGTTACATTATAAATTTAATTGTATCGATATGTAAAACAAATATCAGATCGCGAAGTTATTTTCCATTGTCAATTTTTAGTGAATATAATAGAAAGGGCGCTTTCGCTTCCAACACAACAAATAATTCGTTTGCAGTTGTCGTCGCGCATATACAGATGTACGCCTTTCAACGTTCGTGTAAAACGATAGAACAAAACCATTCTTTGCGGGGCTTCCGGAGACAAATCCAGGGGACATATCGGTAAACGTTACAATTCCACCTGATTCCCACTCGTTGATATTACCAGAGTCTCTTCCGCCAGGGCTCGTTAGCTTCTTTAATTATTCAACGCCGACAACGTCTCTCCTGGAGAGATTTTACAACCGCCATGATTTTCCGAAACGACAGCGATATCCGTCACACGTGCGATATACTGCCCGTTGCGAACGTATAAGACTTAAGTCGAGGACATTCGTTTGTAACTTGCAATGACAACTACACAGAATATGACCTTGTCTAAAAATACTCTTGTGATAATCGAATCTTTTCCGTTGCAAAAGTACGTTGCAAATATAGTTCGAATATACTTGGTCATTAGATATCTGACATAAGATATCTTGCGGAAAAAAGGAGAATAATAGATTCCTTTGATATACTCGTGGAAAGACTAATGAGTGTGTCTGGATTGATACTCTCAATGATGATTGATAATTCACTTAGAAACTTCACTCAACCATCAGAAAAATTACATAATTAAAGCCCAAGTTCTTCAACTTTGCGACACCAATTTATTCAGCGGGCCTTCGCGCAGTTGTTTGTTACGCGTCGATGATCGTCGTTATGCTAGTATATTGTGGAAAATTATAGCGATTCGGTAAGAGAAGATTCGTCTCGTTGCGACGCAATATATTTAATTGTATTGCGAAATACTCGAAAAAAATTTTTCTCTCCTTCATGCAACGTTATTTAGAAGTTTCTAATTGCAGATTAATAAAAAGTCCGATAATAAATAGTTAATAGTCTCTCAGCTGTTTTTTTTTTGCGTATCTCTTTATAATCGATTACGTAAACTTCGAGACTCGCTCGTTTGCAAATGAAAGAACACTTAGACGATTATGAAACTGACATCACTAAAAGTTAATCGGTGCCACTACTTCTAAAAGGATGAAAAGTAATGAGTGCATCTTGGCGCACCAATGAGGGTATTTTGATGTAAAAGAAAGCTTTAATAATTTTTATGACTTTTCTGATCTGAATTTTTATGTAACGCGTTATGAAATGTTTTAAGTTTGTAAATAAATAATAAAATTTTAAAATAAAATTGACTTGTATGTATAATTATTTATTAAAAATAATTTTAACTATTATTATTTACATAGAAAGAACGATTTTGTTAAAGGATCTAGAAATTTAGATAAATACAGATCAGAAAATAATTTTGCTGAATCTTCAAAATATAGAAACCTTGAATAAAGCCACGAAAAGGTTTGTCATTCTAGTAATCAGAGCGTCTTACACGATTGTTTTCATGGTCTAATAAATTATTTTCAGATTTGTATCTACTAAATTTTTGGAGCTTTTAGCGGAACCATCTTTTCCATGTTTTCAAGCATTTATAAATAATCGTTATTATATACTTTCGTAAAGATAAAGATTGTACTCTTCGTAAGCAATAAATTAGAACGTTTCTTGCGTGATTCTATTTTGCAAAGAAGAAATAAAAATAGTTCTTCAAAGAAGATTAGAGAACACACATTATAGTATTTTTTAGAATATTCGTGAGTATCCTAAATTAAAAAAAATGTTTTTTAGCTTTTGCTAAAAAAATTCTAAATTTCTTACTACTGTTTTATTTCATATTTTTCAAAATGGTGAATAGCGAATTGTTGCAATGATTGACAAGAGGCGATTTACAATTAGTATTCTTCACCCGAGAAAGACCTAGACCTAGTCAAACGGCAATTGCCTAATACAGCGTCACAAATAATGCGCGGAATTGGGTTAGAAAGTTTCTCGCAGCCTTCAGTCGATCTCCGTCTCTGTTTCGAGAGAAAATGATTGATTACGTTGCTTAAAAATTGCGCGTGAAAAATATTTGGCAAGTCCAGCGCTCGCGAGTCGTTCGCGCATATCTTTCTTCTTTGCTTTATAAACCTAAAATTCCCGAGAAACTTTTTACGTTCTTTCAGATTTATGTGCAAGCTTTAAGGCACCTTCAAGGCAAAAGAATTATTAAAATTCATAAATTGTGATATTAAAAAAATCTTAAGCAATGTTTTAATTATTTTTTTAATATTAAAATATTATGAAATAAAAAAATACTATCAAGATGCTGAAGATCGATAAATCATTACAGAGTTAATTAAATAACAAAAGAGAGGAAAATAATCTTATTTTTGATCAAGTGTTTTAAGACGCTAATGTGCATCATTATTAAATTGATCAATGTAATTTATGATGATATTTCCACCGTCAGTCTATGATTACGTTTCAAATCCAACAAATCGATCAATGCGCAGTTTATAGAATTGAAAAATGTATTTGTAAATGTATATAAACACAAGAAAATATTTTATTGCTAAGAAAAATTTTATTTAATTTGCTTTCTTTCTTTTAATGGTATCTCTAACAAAGAAAATTTTCTTGATAATCTCAAAATATACTTATTGCAAATTTTAGAAAAAATTTATTATTTATATTCAAAACAAAAATTTATTTTCTTTTGAAGAATATTATAAAATAGAAGAAACGACTTTATATATAATAAACAAATTGAATTTGTTTTAATTTAATGATATTGTTTGAAATATTAAACTAACTAGAATTTAGAATATATTTGGAATAAATTTGATGCTTGTGGTAAACTTATGATAGATTTACAAATATAAAACTTTTTGAAATACTGTTTTTGAAAGTAATTATTACTTGAGTATTTTTCTATATGAACATTATCAAGTATTATCAAGTACCAAGATCCGCTTCGATCCGGCTAAAAATAAAGGATTCTCTTATTTGATTTATTTATCAGTCTGAATTTCATTTGTATTATAAGTACGGAGTTACATGCAGTTAAGTACACACGCGACATACGGACGAGCGATTCGTCGTAATCGTACCGGGTGCTAATTAATCGGATATGCTTGTCGCCCACGTTCGATGTTTCTTGCTCGTGTTGGCACGTCGCCGATCATAAAGTGTGCGAATGAAACGAGCGATCTTGATAATTACGACGCTAATCTAAGCAATAGCAGACGTGATTACCGGCTGATTCGCAGAAAGCGACGTAAAGAACCGTTTAATTTGCACGTATTAGAGCACACATATTTGCACTTTATCGCACACGCACGAAGATAATTGTTATCTAAACTCGCTCTCGCGGAGGCATTCTCGCAAATTATCTCGCGGAAAATCCAAGACACGTGATCTTTCTTTTTACAATTAGCGCGCCCGCGCAATGTCATATCTATTAATATCTAATGACAATTAATGAATTCCAGTGCAACTGCAATAGTTCGATCATCTAAAAGAAAACTGCTATTTTTTATCGCGCGGATTAAATTTTTATTAATTAATTTTTAATTCTTAAAGAAATGGAGACGTAGATGATTAATGTCGAGTTTTTAGATTTTTTAATTTTAATACTTTGAACTTTAGATTATTTCCAAGCCTTTTGAAAGGAAAGTGGATTAAATTACTCGTTACATTGAACTTCTCCGTCTCTCGCTGTACTTTCCAGTTCTTTGAACTCGTATGTCATTCGCGACGGAAGGCAGCGTGGTCCGGAGGAAAAGCAGACGCGATCTCGATCGACGGGGGGAGGAGGGGGGGGGGGGGTTCAGTTGGTTTGAAAGAGAAACTCAAGACACGAGCACTGATGATCGACCGATCGCTCGACTCGAAATCGCGTAGATTCTGGTGCGTTCACATGGAACGGATTATAATGCCAGAGGAGATTCCAGCTTGTTGAAATCCGCGTCCTTTTGGCGCGGGTGCGCTGCAAAAACACGTCGACGATCAGCGATTTCAAATGCCATTGAGTCAACCACCGGTGGCACCTCGGCGCGAACCGATGACTCAGAAACGCATTATATTTATAGCGGCATACTTCTTCGTACTCCGCGAAGAGGCGGGGTGAATCACGCATCGCGTCGTTACGCGAAATCTCGCGCACATCCATGTCGTCGTACCCGCTTTCGTCTTTTCCTCCTCCACCTCGTTGACCCCAAAGTAATGTAGTTAATTGTGGATAACGCGATTCGCGGCGAAATGATTGCTGATTCGTCTCGGTCTCTCGCGCGTGAATTTATCTCTTTTAGCAAATATAATTGTCTGTATAATTTTCATTTGTGTATTAATTAAGGTGCATAATCATGTAACATTATGTATCGGTCTAATTATTTATTGCTCACGCGACAACCGGCTCGTGACGACGACGATACTGCCATTAATTAGTGTGTCAGTAGGTTGCCGATTTCAATCGCGAATTCAAATCGCCCAAATTTGGCATTCGTCGGTGGCCAAAATTTCGCGCACGAAGTGTTCAAAATCTGTATTTTATTTATGACGTTTAATAAAAAAATAATAAATCTCTAAAACATTTCATATATTATCTAACATTAGTTTCAAATTATCCGACTGATTAATCAATTTTTAATCAATTTTTAATATATCCTTGATCAGAATATGCTTTAAAAAAATAGTAGATTTCTAAAAAATATATTACAAGTTTAAATATTTTTAGGTATGTTAATAATATTAATTAAGAATATTGCGCTATTTCAACGAATAAACTATGTAGATATGTAATTTTTCATACATTTCGTGAGATTTCCGATTAGTTTGAAGAAACGAGATTTTAGTGAAATTCACGGTAGTTATTTCTATACCATTTAGTTAAAAAGGTGATTGAACGTTGTGTACACGTGAACAACGTGTGTTATCTGTCGTACCCCATTTAAATTAAAGTCACGATAAGAATAAAACGAAAAAGCGCGCAAATATGTTAATGGCGGGATAATGTATGTCGAAGAACCACGGTTACGTGACTCACTTGAATTAAAAGAGCTGTCGACTCCGGGATCCCACAGACATTGCCACGAAAAACAAAATGTAAACGTCAGACGGAATTATTATTATTGTTCACTTAGGCGGAAATAATGAAAGCCGACAATACTTTTATCGCTCATGTTGATGCAAATAGCAGAAAGAGAGAGTTACTTTCATTATCTTCCTGTTACCAAATTCTTCCAGACGTCAGGCCGTTTAAACTAAATTGGATACTACAAATACTTTTTGTCATTACATGCCGAATAAAAGAATAATGATAAAACTCAAAATGTATATAATTAGCACACAATGCGTAAAAAATTTTAAGATTATCGTCCGTTGAAGATACCGTCCTTTATTTGTCGTGTATAGGACACAAAAGAGTTTGTATGACAAAGCTTTGTATGTTTATCAAATCATTATCCAATTAATAAGCTGATGTTATTTATCGTTATTTTGACATCAACGATAGTAATATATTTAAAAAAATATATATACTGAAGAATATTAATTACATATTATTAAGTACTAAAAAGATTTCTGCGCCAAAAGATTTTCAACAATTAACTGAAGATCGTTCTATTCACTGGAATTTATCTGTGGAAAGATGCGGCTATCGGTGATGTTAGAAATTCTGTAACAGAGTTTAGCTAGGAGCAATTTTTTTTAAATCCCATCCACAAGAGAGGTAAATATGTACATATAATATACATAATAAGTTAAAATAAGATCATATGTATAATGTATATATATGATTTCATTGTAATTTATACTACTATATTACTACTATATTACTTTCATTTTATAACTTTAATTAAGATCATAGTGTGAGGCACTATATTATATTATAGGATCTCTTGTTGATCCATTCACCAAGCGCATCAAAGTTTGTACCAAAGCTAAAGGAGGCTAGTTTAAATGCTAATTATTTTAAATATTAATTATTATTTTTGGTATTTAATAAGATATTAACTAATAGTTTGTTTTTTTTTGTAATATACATTACTCATGATTATACATTATTCATGATTAACACAAAATGTTGTAATCGAACATTTTCGTCATCTTAATAAATTATTCAAAACATCTCTGTATAACGCCATGTCGTTATTTTTTTTTATGCATCTTTATTCAAAGTGAAAAGGTCTTATTGATCGCTCGAGTGAGTTTGATCGTTTATCGATAAGATTCAGTTATCTCGTCGTATGAATATCTATATATGTATAATATAAAAATGTATATATATATAAAAGCATGTGAAATAAAAATCAACCCAATGGTATTCAACAGTAAGATAATATCGAAATGCGCTGAAGAGTCGATAAGGTCAGCGACGTTTGAACAAACAATCGGAAATATTGCTTGAAATTGTTTCGGCGTGGCTATCTTATCTCAGACTATTTTTTCTTTGTCTTCGAGACGTGTTGAGACACGGAAACTCTCAAGCATACCTACGATACTCGCTCGTTATACAGAGAGGATATTCAAATTCAAATGGTAATACTAAAAGCACAGGTAAAACGAAATCATTGATACACTGATAAACATAACCAACAGATTCGTTAAACGCATGTGAAGATTTGACCACCCATCTTGTTCGCTTAAAGTTTAAGTTGTAATGAAATATACAACATAACGATATAAAACAAGTCGATTACGTGAAAAAGAAACGCATGGTTACTTAATTATAAGGTGAAACTAGCGCGGTAAGTGTCCTCTTTTTTTTCTTCTTTTTACACTCCTACAAATATATAAATTGCAATGTGGTCGCACGATAATGCAAAGCAAAAGTAATAATAGAAAAATATATGTATATATATATATATATATATATATATATATATATATACATACACACATCGATGAACTTTCGAGAGGTTAAGAGGATTCGACGCGTCAGTTGAAGGAAAGGCACTTTGCAATTCAATTCATGTCGATCCCGCTGAGCCTTATGTTATTTTGTCGGCCTTGCAACACGATGCATGCATCCGTTTTCCTTCTTCGACGCCAGGAATCTTTCATGGAAAAACGACAGCTCAAAGATAACCAGCTAACTGACCAACTAACCGGTTCAGAAAAATCCGGGATTCATAATAATAACAAGTTAATTATAACATAAACCGGCGAGTAAAAAGCAGTAATGAGAAAATACCCGTCAGAAATACCCGTGAAAGTAAAGCTTCAAATGTCACGATAAGGCATCGAAAGATAAAAAAATACGTTCGTGTTGCAAGAGAGTGTACAAAGTATAAAAATACAAGATAACCTTTGCAACCGCGATAAATAATTGTGATCACGTAAATAAAATTAATCAAGGCACAATATGAGATTTTTAAAGGGAGGCAGGACCGAAAGAAACGAAGTGCGACAAAGTTGAAAAAGAAAATACATTTTTTCTATTTACGAGAGGCTGATGCACCTGTTATAATCTGACAGCGGCGATACATAATGAACAATATGTTTAGTCTGAGTCTGAGATTAAATTACTTCCGACTGAGCTGTAAGTTGTAACATCAAACACTGTTTCCATTTCAGGCTTATCGATTTGGCTGGCAATACTGTATGTATATGTGTGTATACATATGCTTATGTATATTATTTTAAATCATGTGCGTGAGAACGTCAGACAAATCTGTGTGTGTGGTTGTCTGTGTGTTACTCGACTTGAAAGATATATTATTCAGATTCGTATGCGTGTGTAAACCACTCGGCAATTTGTACGCGTGTGCACGTCACTTCCATCATGATTGTACACGTAAATTAATAATACGGAAAGAACAGTTTTGTTAAAAGAAATAATTTCATCACTAAGAAACTGAAAGATACCTAATTTATTTGATATTTTTGAAATATCTAAAAATTTAGTTACGTAGAAGATAATTTTAAACTACCAAAATAATTATGAAGAGCATTCAAGTTGGTTGCTAGAATATCAAAATTTTGTGCAACATTGTTCATTATGCTTAAGTTTCCTACATAATTATTTCAATGGTCTAACAAATTATTTTCACATTTGTATCTAGCTAAATTTTTTAAATATGTCTGCAAAATCATTCTTTTCCTGAACTCGCATTCCTGCCAAGGAAGTTGCGCCAGCAGATGATAACGCAATTCGTATCGCCGGACATACGTGAGCGGATTGTGCGTACAGAACGAGAAGTTTCCTCTTATCGAAATCTTGGCCAAATATACACTTATTTTTGTGCGAAGAACGATAGCAAAATTCATCCGCCATCGCCATTCGTCGAGCTATCTCATGCTTTCTGTCTCGGTTTTGCCGGCGATATAATATTCAACGCTGTTCACATTTGCATCAGGCCATTGCAATGAAATGCCAATGTCGAGAGCCGATCACTGGGGAGGTCCGATATATTATTATTATTATCATCATTGATAATCATTGGGGCTTCCCAATTTTTCATCCAATGTACGCTCCTCGATCGTCACATAATAAGTGAATTCATATAAAGAAAGACTTCTTTGTTAAATAGATAATTACAATTTAAGAGTAGTACCATAACATAATATTCTACATGTTAAAAAATTGCAATTCCTCAATTAACTTTTCTATCAATGCATAATTTGTTCATTTTTTCATTATCGTGTTTCACAAGATTCCCGCAAATAATGTAAAAATAAAAAGAAATAAAAATCAGTATTCAGTTGAATCTTATATTTAAGTCCATTTCAAGTACAGTTTTAAGATATCATGAATCAGAGGGCGGTATTAACAAGACATTATTTAACATGATTTTGACTATGAATATCTGTGATTGATTTATGACATTTTAAGACTTTATTGAGACGAATCTTAAATATAAGATTCTATGAATACCGGCCAAAAGTTTATATATAAACCAATTGTTATTTGTTGTTCGAAAAGTGAAGTTTTTGAGGCACATAACAAAATTCACACAAAATATAAACATGGTTTAAATTCGATACCCGGATATCCATGTATTATAATAGAAGGATTAAAAAGAGAGTATAAGTTTCACAGATATAATTACTAACCATGAAAAATCTACGATTATTTCTCCATGCGTAATTTAACTGAATTTGCAATCTCGCCAAATCAAATGCATTACGAACATGAGTCTTGGTTAAATGAGTCTCTTGATGAGACCGTGAAAAATATCGGATTCGTATAGCAGAGACGTGTCGGCACTTTTCATTCTCGTGAACATTTCTAAATCAACTTGGCTTCTCGAGCATCTTGTTCTCCGCTTACTCGCCTCGGCAATGTGCGCGTATTCTCGGCGTTGTACGCATATTTTCCCAACAAAATATTTTCCTTTGGGACTAAGTTTAGCACAACCGTATTTTCCAGACTGCTGTCCTCGAGAAGCTTGCAAGGGAAGTTACCCGGGATTCGTCGGAATCCATTGTTTCAAAGTCGCATTGAGGCCCCTTTCTACTTTTCACGAAACTTTTTTCCAAGGCGACGGGGACGCCTCGGAATTCTATTCGACAAACGGTTAGCGATCCTTTCCAATTACAGCGTGAAGATCTCCGCAGCCGCGTTCCGAACGAAATCGACTTTCCACTTCAACTCGCGAGCTGTCGGAAACTTTCGGATCGTTTCGAATAAATGCTTGTAATGGGATAACTGAAGGAAATCGATAAACCTTTCTAAATTGGACATTATCAGTTTTATCGCATAGCGACGGTAAATCGGATTTAAAAATTTGTCATTGCATATTTTTATAATATAGGTATATCCAGGGCGCGAATAAGAGATGTCAAAAAATTGGAGCCGGATTTAGAACTCAAGGCTATACGTTTGCTCGTTACGCGTCTCGAATAAAAGCGACATAAAAACAACGTTTTAAATGTCACAAACCAGAAACTAAGCCCCGCTCTCTCGATGCCATTAAGCTATGCTCGCATATTCTCATTACGCATTTAATGCTGAAGGTGGCAGATTGAGTGTCACTTCGCGCTGTCACTGAGAACATAATATTCACGTCGAAAGAATTAAATTAGACGTTTGCCGTTTGATAACGTGAAATAAAATTGATAACGTATGATTTATTGAAGACCTATCTGATGTCTGAGAAAAACAGCAATGAAAACAACAACTGCAATATGCATTGGAGAATATAAGTATATTAATCGTTGGAACAAACACGATGAAATTCGTTCGAGGATAAGTCGGAATCGAGTCGTGTGTTACTCCGTCGTACTCTCGGCGGCGAAGCCTTTACACGCACGTTCTACGGCATTTTTGAGAATGTGCGAGTGCAAATCGACCGTATGCACGAATGCATTAGCGCGAGTGTGTACGCGTCCTTCGGAGGCCCCTGCCTGTCGCTAACGTTTGCCAAGCCGAGCGCGACGTTGACAGGGAAGAAGTAAATGCACGAAGGAAAGGTAGAGCCTGTGTGAGCACTTTGCGCTGCAACTCGTTATAAGAATTCATTAATCATTCGGGGATGGTCTAAAAATTTTTCTACTAATTTTTAATTAAAAATTAAATTTAGAAAAACGTATTCATATTTGTGACAAATAAATGCAAATATAAATGGACTGGGCATTACGGAAGTTTATGAGTCATTACAACAATAAAATGTTTACACGCGCGACGAAGATAACACGAAATATGTATCAGCGCGTTTTACAGCGACGAACGAAGTGAACGCGTGCCGAAGCGTACGTGACGATTGTAAAGGAATGTTATTTGTATCTTCAACAAAAGTTCGATTGCGAGATATCGCGATAGTCCACAGCTTGATAATTCATGCGCCGGTAACAATGAATACGGACATGATTAAATGACCATGGCCGCTTTTGAAAATCCAAAAGAGACGGTATCTCGTACGTGATATGTCGTGTGTGCGTGTTTGTATGAGTGAGTGAGTGAGTGAGAGAGAGAGAGAGAGAGAAGAGAGAGAGAGAGAAGAGAGGTCCACGAGGACGGCTTTACGAAACGAGTTGATGCGTCACGGGGAAACACGTGAATGTGCATAGAGGAAGGCAGAGAGGGAAAGATGTTCAGGAAAGAGAAAAAAAAGGAAAGAAGCGGAGGAGACGCACGCGCGATACGCTGCCAAGGTAAAGAAAGTGAATTTCCGTTTTCACGGCGTTCCACGGAAGGCATCGGCCCGAGAGCCGGAAGTAGTTACGAACGGATTTCTCATTGGCGAATGCGGAGAGCCCCGGCGGTGGATACAGGTTGCCATCTATCACGGCTAACGACCACCGGCAGAAGCCGATCCATCACCGATATACCGCCATGGGATCTCGAATCCTTTATGCAGCCGCCTCTTCTTGAGAGGACGACGACATGTCGTCTTTTCCCGTACATCGATAAAAGATGCCGTCAAGTTTCATGCTATCATCCGCGAGAGATTCCAAGTTAAGTCTGTAATTTCAGAAATTTTAAACTTCCCTCCCTGATTTCCAGATAAAATTTCATGATATTTCCTAATTTTTAATATTTAAACATTTTTTTATATTTTCGTCCCGATTTGGAAACTGTCAAATATTTTATCGAGAGATCAATTTAAATTACTATTTAGCAGCAATGTAAATTACTATTAAAGTTGCTGACACGCTTGCATTTTTAATAATTAAGTTGGTATGCCAAAGCTACGTGATATTAAATTTCTTTATAACCAAGAATTTTTTTTATTTTTATCAAAAAATTTTGCCAAATTTCTTAATTTTTCCCTAATTTCCAGTTTTGTAGTAACTCTGTCTAATTCTAGAATATCTAGGTCTTGCACGTAGATCGTAATCTTCTTTTGAACCTCGAAAAATCAGGTGAATAAATTATTAATTGGGATTAGCGCAATGATCAATTAATTCCCGATTTATACATCGGAGAACATTTATACAGGCTACTGATTTCATTATCCCATGAATTCTTGACCTCTTCTCCCCGACGAAGGTAAGGTCGCGATTGCGGGCAAAGCGAGACGGCGATTTGTTTTATTCGATCCAAGTTTCTCCTCCGCGATTTCTATCATTGCGTCAATGCGCATCCATGCCACCGTCGCGACGCAATGCGAATGCGACTCGCGCGGCAATTCATGCACGACGAATTATTACGTCCGCGTACTTATTACTCGCGTACATTGACGATACGCAATCCTGCCTTTGATTCCCAGACACTCTCCACATATTCCGCATTTTTCCACCTCCCTCCCCCTTCCTCCTCCCTTTCTCCCGGACGACTCCGTTCGGTGTTCGGTGTTCTTATTATTATCCACCGCGCAACAACGGTTGCGCAACGTCTTTTATTAGCAGACTACACATCGGGACGATCGCGAAATCGCTCGATCGTTTGCTCGCTTAAACATTGTTTTCGACTGTATCGTATCGCTTGTGCGTGTGCGCAAGCATGCACTCACGCGTGGATCAGAAATAACTGCTTTTGTCACCAAGAAGTAAATCATTTCAAAGAATTTTAACAAATTCAGGATTATCACAAATTCCTAAAATTCCCTAACTTTTCCCTAATTTCCAGGTAAAATCTCAAGATTTTCCCCGACTTTCAATAATATTTTTAAATTTCTTGTATTTTCATCCTGAATTGGAAATCGTTAAATATTTTGTTGAAAATTCAACTTAACATAGCAATGTAAATTACTAATGTTCCTAACACTGCTTGTATTTTTAATTAAGTCGATAGTATTCCAAAACTGTATTTAGTGTGACGTGTATATTAAACTTCTTTAAAGAATTTTAATTTTCCAAAAAATTTTGTCAACAAAAAATTCCCCAACTCTATTCTGATTTCCAGTTTTGTAGCAACTCTATTATTATTAACATGGTTTATTGAAAATATCGTTGAGATATAATATAATTTATTTTTTCAATTATGATATATTATCTTTCCTAACATTTACTTGGAAGAAAAAATTCTCAATTGTCACTGACGTCGATGACGATAATTAGCGACCAGAATAACGTATCATCTTTGCGTCATCTTTGACAAAACGTTATCGATAGTTCTCGGACATACGCATACGTAATATTGCATAACATAAACATGACGTATGACGTCTACGTTTCCGATAACTTAGTTTCCTACTAGTCGCTTTACGTCAGTGACGATCCAGGAAATGCGGACGCGCGCGAGCTTCTCGAAATATACCCGAATTATTATTTGTTTATTGGCAATGACGATGGTCTTGGCGTGCAATGCAAACACGTGTCAGAATGTCTAGTCTGGGTTCGTTACCAAGCTAATAATTTGCAATATAGACAAGTGACGGTCGTTATATCTGATTCGTTGGAAATCCAGATTCACGGGGCACTGAGTTCACTGCAGATCCAAGTATATAAAGTGTGACTTCAATAGATGTGTGTCATTTCGTTTCTCACGTAAAAATAACACTGTGTTACATGTTTAATAAATGTAAATCCATATTTGTATGCAGTATAGTGTGTTATTTTTACACGGGAATCACCATATTGAAATCACTTTTTACTTTTTACTTTGAATTTGTGCGGTGTTGTCAACACGAGTTTTCGGTGATGCGTTGTTGGATCGAAAAAGATTTCTTCCTCGTGTCGCCTGATGATAAAAAAAAGTCGATATCGAAGATACCACAACTCGGGAGAGAGAGAGAGAGAGAGAGAGAGAGAGACCTTGAGAAGACCAACGTGTGGTAGTGTGACGCACACTCGTGTGCATCTACGCCCGGATGAGACCACGTGCCGTGGATCTTGCCGTTTGAGGAGATATATATGTTTCGCGAGGCTCTGTCGCCTCTTTCGGGCATCCCCGCGAGCTACGCGAGAAAAGACCTTGCAATCCTACGATTCATTTATCGCCGTATGGAGGCTGTACACGCGCCAATCCCCAAGTCGTCGTTGCGCAAATCAGATGAGCCGTATACATAGGCACGTGCTTTACCATTCTTGTCTCTTGAGAGGACAACGTCCCGAAACTTGCATATCGCTCTTCGTGAAGGAGGAGGAAAAGAAGGAGAAGAAAAAGAAGAATGACGTTGATAGTAGCGATAATGATGAAGACAATGATGATCACTGAGAACTCATTTCTTAGCCGAATTCCGCCCACCTAAGACAATCAAGGCGAGATGACTTTTCCAAAGTCATTAGCCACGCGTACACGTAGCACGAGAGCTTTCTCCTTCTCTTTCTGCGTGCACCTGATCTGGCGCGCGGTCAATGCGCGTCCTTTACTCTTTTATCTCTCTCTTCCACTTTGAGATCATTTGTTCTCTCTCCTTATATTTCACATCGCCAGCGTAATAATACATCCTCCTCCTCCTCTTTTCTCTCTCTCTCTCTCTCTCTCTCTCTCTCTCTCTCTCTCTCTCACGTACTACTACACGACTACGAGACGT
>NW_012130083.1:3738348-3740669 GCF_000143395.1 Atta cephalotes
GTCGTCGTCGTCGTCGTCGTCTCTCTCTCTCTCTCTCTCTCTCTCTCTCTCTCTCTCTCTCTCTCTCTCTCTCTCTACTACTCTACTCTCTCTCTCTCTCTCTCTCTCTCTCTCCTCCTCCTCTTCTCTCTCTCTCTCTCTCTCTCTCTCTCTCTCTCTCTCTCTCTCTCTCTCAATGTCCCTAAAGCGGGCGAGAAGAGCGCGAAGCGCATCGCGCTTCGGAGCCAGTCGTCGAGTGGCTGATTGTAGCACCTCGCTTCCACCTTATATATCTGTGAGACTCGGTCACGTGGCCTGTATCCTGCGGCCCCACTCACGTTACCACACACATGTATAATACATGCATGCTTCTCGACCGCTTCAGAGGCTCAACGCGTAGCGGTAGCTGTGTCATCGTACATGTATAGGTCTCTCAAAGAGGACAGAGAAGTCGCCTTGTCGCAGTTAAAGAACGCTTGCGCACGTACGTGTACATACACGCGCAATGTGAACATTCATACATATCGGCAGCCGTGTTGGAGAAGCGCATTACATAGAAACAATGCGATGTCGCGTATCTCTTCAAGCCCTCGTAAATCGCGGTGATTCGCGAAAGTGGACACGCGGTGATTCGCGTACACGATGCACCACCGGTATGCGAGAAAGACGTAATGATTGTAAGCTAGAGGACGAAAGCTATAGCTCGTGATGAGAAAAATGACCAACGTCAAATCGCTGTACCTCGGAGATAAAAGAATGAGAGTTTTGCGTTTCTTCTTCTACTTTCGAATCGTAGAATCAGCTACGCTTCGTGCTGGTATATACTTGTATGTCCAAGTGAAATTTCGATTGACGCGAAATATCATTCTCGTTATGCCATCCCCACCAAGAAACCTCCTTCCCAACCACTGGCCGTGTAACCATTTTTGGAGCGCGCGCAAATTCCTGCTGAATTCCCACCAACACCCCAACATTCTTCCTCAAGATATTTCTATTATTAAAGATACAAGAGATTATCGTCACACATATGAAGAGGTGAAAGCACATTATTAAATCAGTAATGTCAAAATACCCAATTTCAGTTATTTTTAATCATTTCTGTAGGTCGCCACTACTCCTCACTCAATATGTCGTTAATTTGACTAAAACAATGGAATTAAATAATTCAATTCTAAAAAATATATTAAATTTAACTCAAATTGGATGTTTATTTTAAAACTAACAAAATGTTATTTAAGGGATTGGATCAGCATTGCTCCTTTCATATCTAACAGTGCAACAGTGATGTAAGTTATTTTTTTATCTTGATCGATTTGAAATCATTACAGTCTCTTGAAGCAAACATGTTGAAAAAAATCTTTTGTTTTTCGAAATCATACAAGTGACTTATGACTTTTTCCCTTCTATATATATGTTTTTTATACCATAAAAATTAATTGTATATACAAGTCTTACAAAATATTCAATGTCGTAACAAAGGATCATTCGTTATAACATGCTAATCTTAATCTGCAATCAAGATAATAATAGGTATCAATGAGCAATGCGATGAAGTTGCAATTAACATCGGCTGACGGCTACCACGGGTTTAAAGGGTTAAAAGAGGAGGTGAAGAGAAGAAAAGAGAAAGAGAGCCGAAAGGCCTGCTCGTCGTTGAGACGAGCCGTGAAGTGGGTTCGGGTTACTCCGTAAACGACCTTCTTAAAGACGGGTCGAGGAGGCGCGGACCGTTGCGATAGTAACCTACATAGCAAAGACGGTAGTCTTGACGGAGGACAGTAGCAGGGTCTCATCGAGAGCTTAGACTTGTTTGCGAAGAAAGACAAGGGGTAAAGAAGATGAAGACGAGAATGAGAGGACTATAAGTCACGGGACGAGAGAACGAACGGCTAGAGTTCTACAACGATGAAGTTATTGTTATGAATATATACACGAATGGATCTTCATAGACTATGCGTGACCGAGGTGCCTTCTCCTCCTCCTCCTCCTCTTCCTCTCCTCGCTATCACTCGTCCCTCTTCACACGATTATACATCGCTCGTGCTCGATGAACCGTGGCTAGGAGGAGAAGCGGGCGTTTCTCGACTACCGTGGACGCGACCTACTGGTCTTGAAACGCGTCATTATGCGTTATAAAACGACGGTGCGCCGTAGCCGGCGATTACGCCGTAGGAACGTAGGATTCGCTCTCTTCCTATTGCGACGCGCAATGTGATAGTCGCGTTTTCATAACAGGCATAATATAGCTCATGAGAAAAGTGTCGTCGTCGCTCTCGATGTGCTCGACATGCTGCTATTACGCGCCTAGCAATAACAGCCACGTGTTCGCTCTCTCTCTCTCT
>NW_012130083.1:3741312-3756072 GCF_000143395.1 Atta cephalotes
TCTCTCTCTCTCTCTCTCTCTCTCTCTCTCTCTCTCTCTCTCTCTCTCTCTCTCTATATATATATATATATATATATATATATATAGTCATTTTTGTTTCATTAGAATGAGCGTAAAGTCTAATGCACAATTGAAAAGAACAGACAATACATTGTTAAATTCATAATATCAAATTGCATCCATTTTGAGTTATGTTTTATCATTTCTATAAGTCGCCACTGCTTCTACTCAATTTGTCGTTAATTTAACTAAAACAATAGAGTTAAAACAATTTATATAATTCAAGGAAATATATTAAACTTTATTCTAATTTAATACATTATTTGCTAAGTCATATAAATGTTGTTATAGATTGATTTGTTTTGACACACATTAAAACTAACAAAATGTTATTTAACGCAAGAGATTGGATTATTGCTTCTTTGATATTTAATCTATCAGTGTAGAAACAAAGAACAACAGAATTTCAACTTATTAGAAACCGTGTATTCTGGTATACATGATTTCTCATGGACTGAAATCTGTTATTTCTATTGTTTCTATTGTTTATGTTTTTTAATTGTATCTCAGGCTTTAAATTCTAAGATCTAAAGAGAACCTTGGGAATGTTCTATGTTAAGGCTTTTAAATTCTTCGTCGGCAACTGAGATCTTTAAAGGCACCATCATTATTTTGACTGTGAATTATATTAAATAAATATACACATTCAGAAAATTTGTGTTAAATTTAACACATTTCAAATGTCCCAAACGGTCCACTTAAATTTTGTTAAGACAAGAATATGTAAGGAAATAATATAAACATTATGTAAAAAAATTAATACAAAAACGTGTAAAAAAGTAACGTGATATTAAAATTTGTAAACATTTCTTCATTAAATTTAACGTTTATAATATGTTAAAATAACATTTTGTTTATTTAGCTTAGAAATTATGTTTTAAAAAAATTTTAACAAAGACTTGAATAGACTTTTCTAATACGAAATGCTTTTCATTGTGTGAAAGATAAATAAAATACAATCCAATTTCTATGATAAAGATATGGTAAAAATTCGTTAAAGCTTCGAGAAGTATATCAGAATTTTTCAGATTCTTATATATAATTCGAAACAAGAAAAAATGTGCTTTGTTTCTTGTAGAATTCTATTTTGCTAATGGAAGAATTAAGGATTTTTTACATAGAAGTCATAAACGATCGTGGAGTTTTAAGTCGTAGGAAACTGATCAATTCTAATCGAGTATTCTCCTTATATTTGATTGTGATTGGTTGGTTTCCTGCGACTTAAGACTCTACCATCTACGACTTCTATGTAGAGGATCCTTTAAAATTCATGTTGCCGACGGAAGATTAAAAGAGACTTTGATTTAATCAATGAGGATCAATGAGGATGATCGAAGTATATTGAAAGTAACTCTTTATAGCTTTTTAATCACTTTATCAAAAATCTGTTTATATCGACAGTAGCCACCTGTCTTATCGATTAACTATAAATAATTGTAGTTATGAAAAATCAAGATAAATATGTGTACTTTTTCACATAGAAATTCACGGAATTATGTCTTCGTTCACATCTTTCGCTTTATTTCTAATCTCATTCATCTAATCATGTCTAATCATTCTTAAACGATTTATTGTTCTCACTGTTGCATTTAAACGTTGAGTTCTAAAAGTATCAGATTTAAACAACTCTGAACGCGATGAGTGTGATGACAACCGACAAGTCTCTCAACAATATTATCCTTCAACGTGGTGGTGTTCGTTTAAGTGTTGCATCGGATTACTGCCCATTTCCACCAACATAGATTAACTTTAATCTCGGTTCAACTTACTCTTTATCTTTTTCTAATTTTTAGAATTAGAAAAAGACGAAGAGTAAATTGAATCGAGAGTAATCTACGTTAGTGTAAATGGGCATAAGTACTTCCAACTAACTGAAAATAAACTGCTGGAAATAATTCGAACATCAAATTTTTTGTACATATATCGATAAATAAACTTGAGAGTTGAACGAATAATTCGAATTATATCCTCGTCACTCGCGACTTATTGTCATCTTTCGTCTCTATTTACGGAGACGTATATTACAAAGTGCACTGTCAAGTTTAGGGTTAAAGCGATAAACTCCTCGTCGTCGGATTTATAACGAGTCATAACATTAACTCCAGCTATCATAGCTATCATAATAAATAACTTCAACGAGGGAAAATAATTTAGCCGAGTTCGGAACGGAAAGAATCCATTGATTCGCGTCAAAAAGCCATCAAGAAAATGACGTGTGGGTGTCCGGCGTTGAAAGCTGCAAGAGCATTGTGTGTATTACGTTCATCAGACGATTCGTGACGTCACAGGACAACTCTTCTGTAAGGAAAAAGCACGATGCTCTTAGTTAAAAAAAAAAAAACAATTTTTCATTTCGTCGTTACGCGAGAAATTCGTAATCAGTCGATCAAATCGGACGTGAGGTGGGCTAATAATTGAAGGCGGCGTCATAACTGGCTGCTTTCTCTACCTTTTTGAGAAAGCTGCACGACGAAAATTTCGGACATACGATTTCTAAAAAGAAGCTTATATAAGAAAGTCTAACTTCGACAGAATTTCATAACAAATTTCAATAAATTACGATTAAGACAACACAAATCACTCCAAGTGTTGTCATGAAACTACGTGAAGTGTACGATTTGGTATATAAGAGTAACATAGAGAGTTTTGTTATGATTGATAATTGACAATGAGGGAAAATCGCAATAAAAGTGTCAGAGTGGTGATAGATTGAAAAGTAAGCTTTGTCGACACAGTCGATCCGCTACCAGCGTTTATTTCTGTCGATCACGTCGCTATTTCAGACCAGCGCCAGATCGAATATGCTTTTTCGTTCCGGTGCGTCGGGACCAAAGAACAACGCTCTCTGTCTTTCGCCCGCGTATATTTCTACCGCACTCATTCGACGCACAAAAATACGGTTGAGTGAGAAAAGGTAGGAGGATGCCGCCGACGATCAGCTGTGTCAACCGATGTATAAATAATTTTCGGCCCACTTCTACATGGCGCTGCAACCCGCAAAGTACGCTGCTAGCGAAGCTGATTGTCGTCGTCGATATCGTCGTGTCTCAAAAAGAAAAAAAAAGAAGGTAAAGAATGAGAAAGAGGAAGAGAGAGAGAGAGAGAGAGAGAATGTTATTTAATGCTCCGTCGGAGCTCGGTCGTGGAGCGTTTACTCCAGAGAATTTCCCTTTACGGAATAATGGATACACGAGAGTAATTGCGTTCTCTCCGCTTCTTTCCCTCCCTGCGAAAAACATACGGGAGGCAAGAGAGAATGAGACAGAGAAAACACACCCCTCTCCGAAGATTGTGTCGAATTCATAATTGGCGTAGCTACAACGGACACGCACCGTTAATTCGTATGCAGCACGGGTAAACTTCGATTCTCATTTCGTTCGGTTATAACGAAACTTCATCTCGAGAGACGACAAAACACGATCCGAAACCCGCGCGATATCTCTCTTCTCCGCCGTAATTTTTCCTCCTCGAGCGGTCGCTCTCGGTTGCGATCGCTCGTGAAATCGTCGATCGGCACGAAGTCGCCGCGATTAAGTTATCGGCGGCACACCTTTGATCATTAACGAGAATGTATTTTGCAGAAGAATGCAATCATGATACGAGCGGAGAAGAAGACAATTGAAAGATAGAAACATAGATAGACAAACACTGTTAAACATGAAAAGAGCAATGGTAACTCGATTCCTTAAGTTAAATAATATTTTTAACTTCTACACTGAAAAAATTTCTGGCTGAAAACGCATAGACGAATCAGAATTTTCTGATTAAATTTATTAGAATTCTAATTGAGAGAACCAGAATTCGATATAATATTTCTGGTAAAATCTACTAGAAATCTTTTATTTTTATCAGAATAATTATATCAATCAGAATTCTAGTAGATTTAACTAAAACATTCTGATTAAATCCATTTTCTAACAGATTTATTATATTTAATCCAATCAGACTATTTTTCTCAGTGTCAAAATGTAAATTAATCCATTAGTAAAAAGAAATGTAAATTAATCCATTAGTTTCAAAATAAACATCATATATTAACGTATGCATTTAGTAAATAATCAACTGAATTTGAGTCAAATTTAATACATTACTGAATTAAATTGTTTACTTCATTGTATTTTCAAATTAATGATAACTGGATAAGAGCAATGGTGACCTACAGAAATGATTAAAAATAATTCAAATTGGGTATAATTTGGCATTATAAACAGCAAAGCTGTTAACTTTCTAGGACGAGCTTTCTAGGACCTTTAAAAATATACAAGAAAAGAAAAAACAGTAATAAATAAAAGACAAAAAAAAAAAAGAAAAAGAAAACAAACAAATAAAAGCAGCAATGATTACAAGAGCATGAAAAGAAAAAAACAATATATAACAAAAATAAATATAATAAGTAATAAAGAAAAAATAAGAAATAGAGAAAAAAAATAAAGAGAAAGGGAGAGAGAAAGGCTTCCATCGACAGTTAATTACGACAGTATAGAACACATGTTGTACTTCATCGACATTACGTCAATCGCCCAACATATATTATCATTTCTGCGTTCGTTTACGTGAAGAATAACTGTAAACCTGCTTTCGCCGCGATCGATCGTTTCACATCGCTGTTTTCCCAAGATTCGCCATCGTGAATTCCGGGTTTTCCCTTCGCACATTCTCAATCCTATTGCTATTCGCGGTTTCTCGCGGTCAATCTGTCAATCGACTATCGGTTTTTTGATATATGATAGAGAAGTGATAAAGTGACGTTAAATTGCGATTTATTATATAAAGGAGCGCGTTTGCATCACGCTGAAGTCTTTCTGACATTCCTCGCGGCGAAGGCTGAAGTAATCGGAAAGAAAGTCGGCTATGATAAAAGTCGACCATCTCAGAACCTCGATGTCAAACGATGAAGAATCAGCAACGTGGAAAGAGACGAGCAGAGATGGTGGAATTTAACATTTCTTTATTGTGACAAATCAATGACAAAGGCTGACGAAGGAAAAATTCTCGCTTATCAGTTTTTGTTGTCATAAATTCCTTATCTAAAATTCCATAACTTTTTCCTAATTTCTAAACAAAATTTCACGATTGTCTTACTGACTTACAATAATATTTTGAAATGTTATGTATTTTCGTCCTGATTTGAAAACGTTAAATATTTTGTTAAGAGATCAATTTAACATAACAATGTAAATTACTATTAATGTTGCCGATAACTGTTTGCATTTTTAGTTATCAAGTTAGCAATATTTTTCAAAAGTGCATAGGTATAATGTATGTATGTTGAATTTTTTTTTAAAGCCAAGAATTTTTATTTTCCAGAGAATTTTTCAAATGATTTCAATTGATTTGCCTGACTTTTACACGGAAAAAATTTTTTCTTAGAATTTATCCTAAAAATGCGACAGAATTTTAATGTAAATCTCTTATTCATTAATAAAACTACAATAAAGTATAAAATAAGTTTGATCAATTTTACTGAAGTGCATGGTAAAAATCTTTAAAATATTATATTGTACCACAATTATCATATTTTGAGGGTAAATTAAAAAAAAAATTCTTTCCGTGTAGTTTTGCAACCTGCTTATTCATTGAAAGGAAAGAGCGTTAATCGCGTAGAAGAAGCAATAGTGCGATTGTATTGTACATATAGGGTGTAATGTATGTGAGAGAAGAGGTGAAGAGGATAATGCGAGAGTATTGCACTCTCGCCTTACGCATTCGTATGCGTTCCGCGTAAGCGCAGCTCATTTTTCCGATCCGGGATCGCTGTAAATAAATTTCACTTGTGGCGTCGAGCACGACGGATGTATAAAACCGACGGACACGTACGGAATTCAATCGTTATCCGAGCGACTTGTCATCCAATCGATGGTAGATTAGCGTCGCTTGTTAATACGCGAAAAGGGGAACAGGGAGGAGTGATTTCGCGTGAGAAGAGTGAAGTCGCGTTCGATAGCGACGAGACAGAGCGATGGCGGTGGAGGCGACAAGGAGGAGAAGCCGAAGGAAATTCGTGTATGGGGAACAACGGTATAGCGAGCTCCATTCAGTGTAAAGCCAAGCGAGGTAACGGTTTCCGGGCAAGGATGTGGCACAGCCTACATACCTTCGATATGAAGTAGGAGAAGGAGGTAGCAAGGCAGAACGAGACGTCGCGGTGGATCGACAAAGAGAACGAGAAAGAGAAAGAGAAAAGCCGCAGGCAAGAGACGAGAGGAAGAAAGACGAGATCGTTGTTTGATAGAAGATAGAAACGTAATTCTGTTCGTCCGCTTCTACTCGCTACTTCGCTAGTCTGACGCGACTGTATTCCGCGAATCGAAACCGCTGCTTCCTGTGGGACGAATAATCATCTGTATTCCAACACAGTCTATGCTACTGATATCTAATATATATATATATATATATATATATACACACACACACACACACACACACACACACACACACACACACACACACAATTGATAATATAAAAAAAATATATAATAAGAGAGAATTCTTGGTAACATCGCGATATCAAAATAATATCCCCATAGAAAAATATCTATTATCAAGTGATTACTCAATTTATTTTCTTCCTTTTGAAGTTATTTTTAACAAAAATATTCTTTTTTATAACAAACCTTAAAATATACTCATTATTAGAAAATCTCGTTTATTATGTATTATGTATTTAAAACTAGAATTTAGTTTTTTTAAGAATTATATTATAAAATTGAATCGAAAAAGCGACTTGATATAATAAGCAATTTGTTTTAATTTAATAATCTTAATTGGAGTTAAACTTGTTAGAATTTAGAATATATTTTGGATAAATTGTGATAAATCTACAATAGATTTGCGGATATATGAACTTTTGAAACAAGTTATTATTACTTTCGTATGATATGTTCTGTATGTAAACATCGAACAATCCAATAATTCGCTTTTATTAATAAATTGACCTTTCAATTTTATATTACTTTTTCATCAAGTGTCTTCAAATTGTAAGATCTTTTTGGAAAAAAGAGATAATATCGAGAGAAATTATTTACCCGGCGAAACTCTGGGATAAAGATATCGTTACAGATCAATTCACTCGGGATGAACACCAGCCACAAGATTGTTTTTTTTTTATAATGGCAATCATTAAATTCGTTTCTGTCCGTCTTCGACGGACGAAGGACCACTGGCGAGCGCATTATACAAGAACACTTTCGCCGACGTGCATGCTTTTACCTCCTGCCGATCTAAAAGTGCGTGGAGATTCCCCTCCGTTTTCTTCCCGAGGAGGCGACACCTGAGAGAAGCCGAACGCAGCTATGCCCCTTCTATCATGTCTCTCTGTCTCTGTCTCTCTTCTGCACTTGTTCCTCCTGCCTCTGCTTCTCTATCCCTCCTGTTGGCTCCTGAAGAATCCGGATCTACGCCTTCAAGGTTTACATAAAGGAGCTTGATACGAGGTTCTCGTCTTTCCCTGTAATAATCTTGCCTGGTTGTCCTCGTAGATTTTCCGTCGTTTTATCTCGTTTTAATCCATCAACAAAAAAATTCAGAATATGATCTGATCTACGCGAAATAAAACAATCAAGAATTTGTGAGAGAGAAAAAGACCACTTTTTAAATTATCGTACAAAATGAATTCATACAGAATTTAAAGTTATCTATTGTATCAACAAATAAATACCATTGAGAAAGAGAATCGAGAACGACGAAAGGTGAATGCTTTACGAATGTTTTCGATGACGCGAGAGAGACGAGCATGTTAATTAAATACTTTTCCAGACTCGTTGCTGAAATATCCGAGTATCTTGAACGAATCGCGCGATCTCGTCTCGATCGTGATGGGAACGAGAAATCTCTTCGGTGTGTTTCAACATCGCGCGTTGCCCGGCGGCGGTAACACCTGTGTCGCCATCGTGGTGTCGCTCTTTTCTCACGTGAAAAAAAATTGGATGTCCCTTTCCAGTGATCGATTTAATCGATCTATTTGCGATTTCGCAGCCTTCATTGAGCCACTTCGGAGAGAAAAAAATTCAGAGCGGCTCACGTTATTAAATTATCTTAATAACTGCTCGGCAAGGTTAGTAAACAAATTTCTTTCCGTTGATGCCAATGAACATGAGGAATCGATTGCACCCGGCGATGATAATAATAACGAATGTGTTTCAATTCTGGAAAAGACTTTTTTATCGAGATATTTATCGAGAGAGGTGTATGACTCTCTTTTAAGAAAATAAGAGCAGCTCATATTCGACTCCTGAAATAGAGTGATAACATTCTCGCATTCGCCATTGTAAATAACCCGATATCCGATTATGTGAACAGCTACTATCATTGCGCAAACAATGGAGCTATCTTAATCAAGACTACACGACACGTTAAGACCTACAATTCTATGAGAGTATCAAATTATCATTCTCTATATTTAGCTTTATCTTCGATATTTGGTAAGATGCTATCGACCAAAAAGAAAAACCTTCGTATAATTTCCTTATCAGGTTTCTATATTATCACAAATTCCTCATCTAAAATTCTATTTCCTAATTTTTTGACAAAATTTCATAATTTTCCCTGACTTTCAGTAATATTTTGAATTTTTTTCGTTCTCTGATTTGGAAATCGTTAAATATTTTGTTCAGAGATCAATTCAACACAGTAATGTAAATTATTATTAATATTGCCGACACTGCACTTTTTAATTATAAGTTGGTATTTCAAAACTACGTATGTAGGTATGTGATGTATTAAATTGCTTTAAAGCGAAGAATTTTAATATTTCAGAAAATTTTGCAAAATTTTTCTAACAATTTTAACTGACTTCCAGTTTTGTGACGACATTGCTTAAATACATCTACATCAATTTTTATTTAAAAAGATCCTATTTTTAAAATACTAAAAATTGTGTTAGCTGGTTATTTCTGTCGATGCTTTTCCTACGAGGTCTCGACGTTAATCTCTCTGTCTATCTGGAGCACAGCGGTCGGTAAAAAAGTCGGGCGCCTTGTAGGCACTGGTAAGGAAGTACGTCAGGCTCGGTTAAAAGAAAAAGGTGACAACGGCGGCGGTGGTGGCGGATCGAGTCTAGCCAGCGTTAATACGGTCGAGGTGAGACGAATTCCCTGGCACGAAACGAAAGCCATGTTTGCTGTCTACTGCCAGAGGAAAAATTAACTTTTTCGGTTGCCGTTTCGGTTTGTGGTAGCCGATGGCAAAGGTCACCTGTGATAATAATAATTGAACATATTTATGAAATTACGACGATTTCCAAAATTTACACTGGATTTTACGCAATATCAATTATAATTCGGAATATCGGCAAAATACCGACTTCATCGTCGTTCTTTATGTTGTGATGGTTCATAATTTATAATTTTAAATCGCGATATTTTATAAATAATGATAACGTAGGTGCAATCGAATGCATGATAAAAAGTTGAATTATCATGAGAAGTACAAAAGACGATATTCGTTTCGTAGTCTTAAGTAAATCGTAAATATTATACGCCTTCAAGAGCGATTGGCACGCGTTTAATTAACTATTATCTGTCGGTATTGCACCGACTTCGTTCCTCTTTAATTATCTCGAATACGCGCCAATCGTTCTCTTACTGTTCATTGCAATTATTCAATCTGATCACGACAAGAGCCATTCGCTCGCACTTTGTCAGGATTACTTCGGGAGGCCGTGATTCACGTTTTATGTGCTCATCGATAAATCTCGTAAAATTTAACAATTGTGATATATAAATACAATATTTTTGAAAATGACATTGACACCATATCGCACGAAATGATAGAAGCACTGGTTTGATTTTGCGCAATCGTGCGACTGTTTGACGTTAATGTATCACTACTGACGATTGTTGTTGCTCACGACACGTACATCGCCGCGTCAGCACTCGTTGCGTAATAAATATGTGCAAAACGTATGATACGCATTCAATAAATAAAACAACAACACCTTTAGTTTTCGTAAAAATTAAAAACTTGCGACGATGAAATACCAAATGATAAGAAATTAAATTTCCAACGAAGGAAATAATTACTTGCAAGTTCTTTAAAAACAATGAAACGTAGTAACTTGGAAAATTTGAAAGAAGGATGATAAAAACGCGCCGATTTCTGCTCAAAATGGAATAAAAGGAATGTAGATTTCTGACCTTCTGGATAAAAATTATTAAAAAATTCGTAGCGTTTGGGAAAATTAAGCACGAACATGATATATTTATCCAAATTTCAATGTTTTTGTTTAATTTCCGAAATATTTCTCAAACGTCACGAACTTTTTAATAACTTTACCATATCCAGGTCAAAATCTACACTGAAAAAAAATATAGTCAATTTTAATAAATATTTAGTTGAATACTGCCAACTAAATATTTATTAAATATAAAGATATATGTATTTGATACAAGAAATGTTAATTTGATTTAACAATCATTTTTTTTATTGAACAAATACTTACTGTAAGTAATGTTTAGTTGGCAGTAATGAATTGAATATTTATTAAAATTAACTATATTTTTTTCTCAGTGTACAAACACTATTCCTTCCTTTATTCACTCCTTTTTGAGCAGAAATCATTACATTTTTAACATCCTCCTTTGAATTCAAGTAAATAAATTCTAATGAAACTTGCTGATCGTTTATTTTCCAAATCCTATGTAGCGCGTTCCCGATTCCAAAGCTCGATAACATAGTTGTTGCAAATAAAGCAATTGTAATATCTCAATTTGCAGTTTGTGCACACGGTTACACATGTTTTCGCAAACATTGTGCAAATTAAATGGCACATGCGCTAATTTTCCTCGTCAGGGGAATCGTCACACGGAAATGAATAACCTTTGACGATGAAACAACGTAACTCGAGTAGAGTCGTTCCGAATAAATAGGTACGCATGAATCACTGATTTCGTTCGATGTACTTTTTAATCGTTGTTTATTGTATCAAGAATTATAAACATTAAAGAGAAATGTTAATATTTCTACATTTGATATCGAACGAATGAAATTATTGAGAGCGTATTTACAAATAAAAACTCTGTACTTTTAAACGCGCGATTTGATACTTCGATATCTGCGCAAAATTTCGTCAATTCTCACTTACGTCATAGATAGAGAAACTCCGAGTATTGTATTTAGGGAAAGGAGACTGATGGATTGTTATTTTCAGTTGAAATGGATAAGCGACATCGTTTCTTCATATTAATATGCAAAACAAGGAAATTCCCTCTCATATTCCTCATCAGAGTGATAAGATAAGCTGACCAAAGGATGAAGATTAGTTTTTATTTTCCGGGTGATAACACGATCTTCGGTAAAAGTAAAAAAAAAAAAAACCGACGGCATCTGGACCGCGACATCCGGTACTTGACCTACGCATCGTATATCTAATATTTCGAAGTCGTCACACCCTTTGACTGATCGAAATGTCATTTAATTGATTCAATTATGTGATTAATTGTATGATTAATTGGATTAATTATAACAGCATAAAGTCAATGTGGCGATCTGTATACGAGATTGCTCTTGCATCGATGTAAATTAATTCAATATGCTGCATGCCGTGTCCAGTTATTAATTTCATATCAGTTTTACAATTGTAATATTCATGTTCTTCAATAAATAAACACATCGATAGATATCGCATATAGTATTCGAACTGTAATAATCATCTTCTGACCATAGTCCGTGCGAAATAATTCCGTCCCGACAGTTGCAGTGGCGGAGTGAAAGTTATTCGTAATACTAATGAATTCGTAATTTCAGTAAGTACACCGACATCGCTTGCGATCTGAGCACGTATCGATGAAGAAAGAGGGCAACACGCGAAGAACGGATGGAATATACAGTTGGAAAATTTGTGCACTTCACGTGTCCCAAATGCTCCACTTAATTTTTTGTGTTAATTTAACACAAGATGAATGTGCAGCTAGAAGGTTAACACAAATAAGTATTGTAAAAAATATATTATCACAAAAATTTAACATTTGTATGCAAATTGTAAAAATATATTTTTTTCAGTAAAATAACACCGTAATATGTTCAATTAACACATATTTTATTCATTCATCTTAAAATTTGCACCATATTTTTTTTATTTGTTCATTTACTCATAAATTGTGTTATTTTAACACTAAGAAATGTTGAATATTACTATAAGATAAAATATTTAAATAATCACGTTATGCTAAATTAACACTCGAATATATTAAAAATTCATAAAATGTTAACAAGGGCTTGAGGAAACCTGCTTGTTTCTAACACAAAATGTTTTTCACTGTGTAGGATAGTACGAGAGAGAACGAGAGAAAGAGAGGCGTGACGTGGAAGAGAAAAAGAGAAATGAATAGGAGAAGGTAGAGGCACGCGCGTGCGAAATGATCGCAGTCCGTTGCTGCATTCGCAAGCCCGGAAATTCCGTCCTAAATCGTTCACACCGTTGCGACTTGTTTGCTCGAGCGACCTTGCACGGATTTCACTCGAGGACTTCGAAAGCGAGACGTGTTTCCGCCGTCATCCTTAAGAGGAAAAAAAGATGTGTGTATTTCATCGCGCGGAATTTGTAAAAATGTTCTGCGATCGCGTGATGCTATCTATAATTAGAAAATATATACAGTATAACTTCTGTTTACACATTTGTGACATAATTAGATACTTCAAGGTATTATACTGTTCTTTCAAATTACTTGGAATGTCTTATAAAAAAACGACTATGTGCAAATAAACAATTATGAACTAGTTAATGAAACAAGAATTGCTCGATGAAAACATAATCGATACAAGAGGCGGATGTTTATCTAGGTTTAGTTGGAAAACTAATTTTTAAAACATAAATATATGTGTCGACACGTATATTTATGTATGAATACGTGTATGCGATGGAGATTCAAAAGCTCGACAGGAAGTAACAAGATTCTCTGTGAGTCTAGCAAATAGATCGCGGCTTCGATCGAGGACTACATATCTTCTGATTTAATTAATGTAACGGAACTTACGGGAACGTCCGAGATCGAAATAAACTGCATGTTTTCAACTTCTATGTGTATTTTTTCCACGCCTTCATCATATAGTTTGCTAAAGCTATATCTAGGTGCGTCAACATGATAAATCACGATAAACTCTATAATGATAAAAATAATCGAAACTATTTCGATATTTTATTGATAATTCTTATAACTTCTTCATTTATCTATGTATAATCTTGTTTCATTATCAATTTTTTGATTATCAATTTTTTAATGAGAAAACAATAATTTTCGTTTTGAATTAGAATATACATCATAAGCAATTTTGTCAAAATCCTGTGAGAAATAAAGGTAGACGTAATTTATCCCTGTATATACACCATCTCATTCTCTTCTCTTATGTCTCATTCTATATCTTAACTCTTTGTAGGCACACATATTTTTACTTACTCCGTAGGCACTTTGATTTTTGTTGTCCAGCCCAAATTTTTTCATTGCGTTCTAGGCTTTCAAAAAAATCTAAAAAATTCAGGATTATTTTTCAACATCTCTGCTACATTGCCAAATAGTTATATAACTGTTATATAAATGTTAAAACTTTTATTTAATAAAAATTGAAATTTGTGTAAAATTTGAGTCGAAAAAATCTAGAGTGGCTATAAAAGGTTAATTAAACGTTATAAAATAAAACACAGTATAAATTAAAATGAATAGTATATATACAAGAAGATTTTATATATCCTTTTCTCTTATAGGATTTTGATAAAATCACTCTTTTGATAAAAAGCCAGACTCTGATTTAGAATCTTTATCTCGAATTAGACCGCATTAATATTCAGAGAGAAAGCTCTATCAGCATTTCTCTTTTATTCAAATTTTATCAATTAATTTTCATTAATTCGCAAACTTATCTGAAATATGCATGTCATTGCGTGACAATAAGACATTGAAATGGGGAAACTACAATATTTAATTCCCACAGTTTGTGCGTATAGCTGGGCATGAGAAAAGTCCGCGTAAACATCGCGAAAGGCGGAGAAACCGCGTGGACGTATAGTTCTTAAGGCAGAAGCTTGTTCGAAACCGGTAGATAATATATTTTGCCTTTGTGTGTGTACGTCTGGTACGTGTGTACTACAGTGTGTCTTCCATCCAGTCAGCTCTACGGTACGAAGGAACGTCCATTCAGCCACCGTGCAGGAAGCGGGGAATCCAAAACCACACGGTGATATTACTTCCGGCCTTTACACGGTCCTTACATTCCCCTTAAAACCCGTTTGCGTTGAGCTTCGCGTGCACGACTTACGTCGAACACCTGGATGTGTTACACGCGGCTCTATCAGTTTCACGAGTGGAAGCGAGCGATAACCTAACGATTGCGGCTCAGCGATCCGCGTAAACCGCGATCGACTTGAATAAAAAATACGAGAGGCCTGCTACAAAGTGTTTCAAGCTTACCGCATTAGATTTTCAGCGTAAATCTTTGAAAATACTTGTAACATCTATACGTGTCAAATAAAAAATTAAAATTTATTTATAACAATGATAAATGAATATTGTGCCTGAAAAATTGTACACTTGAAGAAATATAAAATGTAAATATATATATATATATATATATATATATATTGAGTAGAGGAGTAATTGTACTTTATTACTATAAAGACATATAACTTACACAAATTATACAACGACAATATGTCATTATTTGTTACGAAAGGAAAAGAAGAAAAAGTCGTAAGGGAAAGCAAAGGACTAA
>NW_012130083.1:3756282-3764352 GCF_000143395.1 Atta cephalotes
AAGTAAGAACGTAAAGTTTAAAGTTTTAAAGTTAACTTAACTTAATTTAATTTAAATTTAAATTTAGTACGTACGTAATACGTTACGTACTAACACTAATATATATATATATATATATATATATATATATATATATATATATAAGTTTCAAATTTGAATATTGAGATGTTAGAAAATCATATCAATTTTTTGATAAGTACCGCTACATTTTCAAACATTTAATTCTAACGGCACCAGCGCCTACTAACTAGTCGAAAATTTGTTCAACGGTATCGGCTGACGTAACGCAGCCGGTCTTAAAATTTCGTACATCCGCAGAATATTCATAGAGCGAATAGTATTAATTAATCAAGAGCACACGTACTGCTCGACAAAGTTTGAAATTTTATGAAGCAATTTTATATTTTCGGCTGCTCGTTACCGTCCGCATTCACCGATAATGAACCTTCATGGTCGCTACACAAATTACATAAATCTGACTTTATCGTTCTATCGTCGATAACTGCTATTGTTATTGAACATTAATGCATCGCAGATTTTACGGCTAATAGAGAAATAATTTCGTGTGCAGCTATAAATATATACGATATAATACATTTCTCGACATTTGCCAAGTGTTTTTCATCAATTTCGAATCGATTTGGGAGATACTCGAATTATTTGAATTCTCTCTCTATGAATATTATCCATGAATTTGGAATAACTGTATAACGAGCGAGTGTGTATCGTAGATACGAAGAGGGACGCGAAAGACGCTGGAGAGGTAAAATATTCATTACCCTCGTGCGTTCAGGTGGAGTTCTCCACGAGGTTCTAATCGGGGGGGTGAAAAGCGGTAGATAGGAAACAAAGACGGGAAGTACACCGGGAGAGGGGGGAGGGGGGGGGGTGAAAATACATGACGGAGATACCGAGCCAGGTTACATATTTCATGCGAAATCGTCCTCATGACAAAGGCTCGCTGCGGGTATTTCTCTTTGATGAAACGTCACTTTATCGCAAATCGTGGAATAAATAATAATAATGGAACATATAATAGACATACATTTACAATTGCACATATATAATCAGTTTAACCTGCCATTGTGAAAATAGCATAAATTGATAATCATCAACGTTGCAAATTGAGAAATCTATTATGTTAAATTCATCAAATTATATCCAATTTCAGTTACTTTTAACTATTTCCACAGATCGCTAATATCGATCTTACTAAATATGTCGTTAATTTAATTGGAACAAATTAACAATTTAACTCGAGAAAATGTATTTTTGACTCAAATTTAGTTTATTATAAGTGCATACGTTACTATGGATATTGTTTACTTTTAACTAATTACAGAAATTCATTGATTTTAACACACATTGAAGTTAAAAATAGCAAAAGTTATTTAACACAAGGGACTGGATTGCTCTTTTTTGGTCCAACACTTAAGTTCAAAAAAAGAGTAAATCCAACTCGGAATAAAATACGAAAAATTGATATATCAATATTTTTTTTTACTTAAACATTTCTCTTTTTGGTCAATTATTATTGGCAGTATTCGTTCCCTGCTACTTTCATAAAATAACGTTTGTCGCCTGCATTCGACATATTTAATCCGTTATGAACATTGCGTTATTTGAAATTTATTACCGTTGTGACGTTAAACAGTGCAGACAATTTTTAAGATCGGAATAAGAATGTACCGTTATACAGTTAACATCGTGGCCGTTCCTTTTCCAAGGCGAGACGCACAATTTTCTACATAAACTATCAAATGCAGGGTATAAATCTAATTGCAGTACCTATATAATTGTCAGTTTGATGTAGGATAGTTCTTTAAGGCGATACGAGGCTTTAGTTACCTTTAATTTATGTAAACTGCCGTTGCTGAGCTGTCTTGTTCCATACGTATTATATCTCTGTATATAGATATAAACACTTGCATTAGAATAGAAATTTGAAACTAATTATAGAAATAACTCAAGATATACATAATTTACATTATTTCAAAGCAATATAGACATTTAAATTTATTCATATTAATATTTCCTGTCTGATATAAAGTGAGATATAAATTTTTGTAAATTCATGTGAATTAATTTTAATTTTCTTCAAAGCCGAATCCATAAGATTTTTCGTGCTGATATACGAAATCATAATTAGATTGTGATTGACGAATTTTTAACTGACACGGTAGATGACAAAGAAATGATGACCAATCGGTCGAGAGGAACAAGTGGAAGTGAAATCGTGCGGCATCGAGTAACGCATGAATTCGCGCGCCATAGCTTGCGATGATATCTCCACTGCGATGCGAGAAGCGAGTCGGTAATTTTCGATGTATATACATCACACGGACGAAGGGGAATCCAGTTTTGCAGGTTTCAGATCCTTCGGTTTCGCGTCGCGTGTACACGGCTAGAATCCTATATATAAATATTATGCGAGACAGAGGCGACGAATTTAAAGACGTGTGTTACTTAAAAAAAGTTTACGGATACCAATACTATAAATCCCAATGTAAGACGTTCGCACAAACATCTATCGTCTAGACATAATTTATTATAAGAAAGAAGTCTATTATTTTTTGATTTGTGCATATAAGAGAAAAAATATTCTTTTATCTAAATCTAATACTGTATTTTTCTTTTGCATTTATTTTACAATATATTACAATATATTGGTTATCACTTTTAACCTCGCAATTAAGATTATTATCCGTAACTTTTTAAGAGTACACAGGAAAATATATATTGTATGCAAATAATAATTTTTTTCAAATATTTAAAAAATTTATATATTCAAATTCATAAATCTCATAAAGTTCAATAAGCATTCATCACAAGCAAATTTATTCAAAATATATTCTGAATCTTAGTAGTTTTTACACACTTCGATCAAGATTATTAAATTAAAACAAATTCGATTTGCTTATTATATAGTCTTCTTCAAGCAATTTTATAATATTCTTCAAAAGAAAATAAATTCTTGATTTGAAAACATATTAATAAGTTTTTTAAAATTTGTAACAAGTATATTTTAAGATTATTATTACAAAAATATTCTTTGTTAAAGATAACCGTTACTTAAAAGAAAAAAAAGTAAATTGAGAAATCATTTATCTTAATAATAGAGTGATATTTTTCTGTGTATTTTACGACTGTGTATTAACTCTTTTCGAAGTTATAAAACTTCTAGTCGTTAATTTGAATTTTATATTTATGAAATTATATTAATAAGAATTTTTAATAAAATATTTTATTTTAAAGAAAGAAATTTTATTTTAAAAAAATACCTACGTTTTAACGTATAAAAAATTATACCTCTTGTTTCCATTCCCCGGATTATCTATCTTTGTTTAAAAAATGTACATATATAGATACTCTTTTTGTGATTCAGATGGTAACCTTCGTAATCTTTCTTTCTCAAGGTAGAAATTCCATAAACCTAAAATATGTCAGCACTTTGTTTTTCGAAACTACGGTCAGTTTACCTCGAGATTTGAATGTGGACATATCGGCTATCCGGATTAGTCTAGACCCAACTAATCCGGACAGCAGCGGATCGTCATTAATCACTGAATAGGATTTTTAAACTCGATTTTCTTTTCTTCAAAACGAAAAGCTGCGAGACACATTTCACGCCGTCAGCAATCGACTGCGAAATAAGACGAGGTAAGGAGGAAGCGAAGTCAGGCAAAAAGATCTTTAGAACCAGTTTTTGCTGAACACCTTGCAGGATGTGCCCGAGCTGAAAAATTTATTTGACGATTGATCAATTCAACCATCTCCCGCGTCGCATCGCCCCCCCCCCCCCCCGGTGTCTCCCACCGTCATTTATTTGGGCATGGTAACAGAGATAAGACATCGATAATATGCCACTTGCAACAAATATCGATAATGCGCAACAATTAATTGCTGCGCGTTATCCATTGCCGCTTATCTCGCGCCGTGATGTGACGGCAGCGATAACGAGCTGTCTTTATTCGTCGCGACAAAAGCATAATCAGTCCAATCCTCTCGCGAGAGTTGCCGCGTTCGCATAAGTCGAATAACAAACCGCTCTTGTCTTTCTGGAGCAATCGTATACGAGGCAAGTAGGCAAATGCGCGTAAATGCGCATTACACGATATGGTCACGGACGTAACAAGCCACGTGAATGAAAGGCGTAAACGAGGGGAAAATAAAAAAAAATGTTGAAGAGCGTAACACCCGCATATCACAGCTTACGGTCGCCTACATACGCGCAAGGCCGCGACGATAAAGACGCACCTATGTACACCGTGTCCTAGAACTATCGTTCCGTTTCTTTCATTCGGAGGAATTTTTTGCGCGTTAATACCATGTCAATTTTCTCTCGACTAAGATTCCTAAATCTCTCGTGTCAAATAAAATCGTAATAAAATTTCAAACAGAATTAGACTGGTGTCATCCTAATAGACTCGTGTCCCGCATTCGATTTCACACATATCCTATTCACTTAAATTCACATCAAGTCAAAGATTAAAGATGCCTTTTCATGCTGATGCTTGACACTCATTTTCAGCGTCAAAATAGATTATATGAGCAAAATTGACACTAAATAGTGAAAACATGAAAAGGATGTAACGTCACGTATGCAGCATTCAATTTTGAACTGAATGACCTAACTGAATTTATCCAACTTCCAACGTCAGACGCTAAGCATCAAATTAAAATCACGTGTTCACACTGACACTGCAATGACTTTTCATGCAATAGCATCTTAACGTTAACGTTTGTGTAATACTGTGAAGTGGAATTGGAGTCACGAGATATATATATATATATATATATATATATATATATATATATGAGACGAGCGATAAATCATCTCTTGTATAAATTATCGCACCTCCCATATTTTTATTTTTAAAAAATGTTAAAATATTATTTCTGCGATACTTAATAAATGCGAATATGAAATGAATTGACTTTCGTGACATTTATATGACGATAATTGTATTCAGAATGTGGAATGTGATACAACATCAAAACATAGAAATATAATAAATGTATTCATTGATTTAATATAACTGGTATATAGCATCATTATCATATCTTCGTTACGATGTTCTTTTTATGACCGTCTTGCGACATTATGATGCATTTAACATATTCTATTTAATCAAATGTAATCTTATGATTTCTTTAACATTCCACTTCGAATAAACGCAATCAAAACGAAAAATCTAAAAAGTGACAAAGGTCTGTTTTTCTTTTTTTTTTTCCCGTTGCGTCTCGAATGTTATTGGAACCTTATTTGGTCGATAATACAATCAGTACTACCAATCAATACTGATAATATTATTGAACGTATTGCGTGATTAATTATAAAACATTGATGGATTGATGTAGAATATTGACTGTGATCCGAATTTCTTCATTCTTAAGCATCAGTATCTCCAGTGATATCCTCTAACAAAGCGATACTGATGCTCGAGAATCAAGAAATCCGGATCTCGGTCAATAATACATTAATATTTATTGATACACAAGAAAATATCTTTCTATTGCTGAGAAAAATACTCAGTTTAGTTTCTTCTTTTTGAATAACGATCTTTAACAAAGAATATTTTCTTGATAATGCTTATTTATTATAAATTTTAGAAAAAGCCTTTATTATTAAGCACTCAAAGTAAGAATTTTTATTTATTTGAAGAATATTATAAAATTAATCGAAGAAGAGATTTTTTAATAATTATAATAATTATAATTATAATAATTTTGATTGAAGTTACTAGGATTCAGAATATATTTTGAATAAATTTGATGTTTGTGATGAACTCATGATAGATTGGATATACAATTTTTGAGATAATTAGATTACTTGAAACAAGTAATTATTAATCTAATTTAAAGAAGAGAAATCCTATTTTTCAAAGCGGATTTCAAATAATGCTTAAGTTTTGGTGCGAATTTATATACATAACAATGAATTTACATCCAATTCTGCAAATTGGTATTTTTCCATCTTGAAATTATTATTATTTGCGGTATATATTTTTCTGTGTGTACAAATAGTATTATTGACTATATTATTCTTCGATTATTGACTGTGTAAAGTCTGTACTGTACATAAAAAAACCGAAATCATATTATTGTCAATAGTACGATTATGTAAGACAGTGAAAATGTGATGTGTGCTGTTAGTGCTATTGATTCAATATTACTTGATGTCAACAAATCTCAAAATTAATCGATCCACCGTATTGTACGCGCTGTGACATATATATATATATATATATATATATAATGGCAGAGCAGAAGCTCCAATGTATTGATGAGTAAAGGTCATCCTCGAAGGTAATTGTGCGTCCTCGACTCGATGTTTCATATCAACGTCGATACACGCGCATTCGGTATAACGCCAGGATAATCGTCACATCTCAAGGCTCGATGCTTAGATTCAATGATTTTTAATACGATACTATCGAACAATACTCTACACTCGCGTCAACTTTTATGTGAATACTGCCTACCTTCCCCGTTGAATATAAATTAATCGCGAAGAGGCAAAACCATTTTTAAGTTTACAACGCGCTTATAAAAGTAATTATAAGTATGTACGATAATAACTTATAAAAATAATTGTAAATACATACGGTAATTATCAAAGTATCGATTTCCTATCTGAATAATATTAAGTCATTATACAAGTTAATTAAAGTATTATGATCTATTCTTCTCAGATATCGCTACATCTATACGTGACTCGTATAAAAGAGTGATTTCTACACGTTACTTGTGAGATCACATTCGACCTTCTGAATGCCGCGACCGATCTTCGTTTTAGGATTGCTTCGCAGTGCTGATGATTTCAGGACGTCCCACTTCTCATTATGATACTCAGATTCGACTACTAGAATGGCAAGTGGGTCACACGTAAAAGTAACTGTTACGGCAGCGACATTTCGTGTCAGTCGCGACTCTGATCACGGCGCGATGCAATACTACCTTAGGCCGGAAAACTGTATTTACTTATATTTACGTATTACATGTTACACATGCGCATGGACATATGTATATATACATAACGAAGAATCAAGGAAGAATAACGCGAGAGGAAACTTCTACCTCGTAATTCGTCCCTGAAGACAAACGTCACTTGTCCTTAATTTTTTTTTTGACATCAGTTAAAGGATTGCGAAACAGTTCCTCGATCATCGAGTCGATCACTGAAACACTGTGTGTGAACCGCATTTTGCTCGCTATACACATTTAGACCATTATTTCAATACTCAAACGTGTCTACCTTTCTAGAGATGCTGATTTTCAGCTTTAATCCGATTCAATTCCATTCGCCCGAACAATATTAAGTATTGCAGGAAAGAAACAACCGCATTCTACATTGTAAAAGTTTTTTTTCGCCACGTATAACGTAATGAGAGTTGACTCACGCCATTGCCTTGCGTACTTGTGCAATCGGTGAAAACAAAGTTTACAAAATCACATGATTGGATCGAATGTCTGATCAATCGACATCGTCGAACGACGGAAATTTCTCGAAACTCAAATAACAATTTAAAATAACTTCATTATCGCATGATTACCTTTTGCTTAAAAGACTGAAATCTTATGGTACACTAAACATCGAATAACATGTAAGCTCTTAGATTTTATGCGGAATAATTGAATTTGAATATCTGATTAAATGCCAGAGTGCTTCGAAGAAAACCGGAGTATTCGCGGTAACGCTTTTTTCGTACATCGCGGAGTTATCGGGAGAAGAACATTTTCCTGGTAATTTTCCAGATCTCTTTGTCGGAAACATATCCGCGTGACTAACGAATTCACGGAATGTGCTCTTCCGTACTCTCCGAAGATCCAGCGTCGAGGTAATGCTGGTAATAATGCGCTATTCCCGAGTAAAACCTACATCTATATGTATATGCATATATATGTATGTATATATAGTGGGTGCTCTAAGCAACCGAGTGAAAGGCAACAATGCGAAGGCGAGCGTTCGCACGTACACACGTACACATAAATACACGATCGAGCACGTGCAACAACTATCGACACACACGAATCTATAAGGAAAAAAAAAAAAAAAAAAAAAAAGAA
>NW_012130083.1:3764372-3768617 GCF_000143395.1 Atta cephalotes
CAACAAACTATACGACAACACAACGAACTAACTAAAGGAAAAAAAAAAAAAAAAAAAAAAAAAAAAAAAAAAAGAAAAACCACCAATATCGCGAAACCGTGTCTCATATAAATACAGAGACTCTTCGCGTTCATGATAAAATTACATGAGAAGGCAAGTGATGAGATCCATACGAACGAAAGAGAGAAAGAGAGGATAGGAGAAGAAGGAGGATACGACGTGGCATGATATATACGTGTCAAAGTCGTATGTTTCTATGTATCGGGGAGACTCCATCGATGATGATTGTCGCGCACGTATCGTGCTCGATCGTGCCGTGCATTGCTGCTACACATGAAATCGCATTGTGTATGCACATACACACGGATAATACAGATGCACATTGCGCTGCGCCTGGCCTGCCTGCTGCCACGATTCAGACGGGTATGTTGTATAGAGAAGGCCTGAGCGGAGATCGGTTCTCCCTGAGTGCGTCAGTCGCGACAAGGACGTCCGCTAAACGGCGAATTATACTGGAATAATCGCTCCGCGTTCTTGGTACTCGTGGCCCCGGAACGGAAAATAAAGAAAGATGGAAAAGATTATCCAAGTGTCGCGATCGATAATTTGGGGGATAATTTTGATAATCGAATGGATTTTCCTTTATTCCTTTATTCAGTAAAATATATACGTAAATATAAGTACACTGAAAAAATGTACTAAATCTTAACACATTTTTTTCTTTCAATAGTAATAAGTACCAAAGAACAACCCAAGTTTATTATTAAAAAAAAATTGCATTTTTTCTTTTCTAAGAAAAAAAATGGATTCAATCCAATCGTTGAGAATTAAGTTGTAAGAAAAAATCGAATATAAGTAAATATAAGTACTAATTCATAGTGACCATATATAACTGAGATATTTATGTGCTATTGGAAAATTACAGAGATACATTCTCTGGGGATTCGCGAAATGACGCTCGTGACAAGTCCTTTAAGAGATAAATTTTCAGACAACGATGTCGAATGCAGGTGGCCCTAAGGTATTATCTAGTCTCAGCTATTTGTGCAAAGATCAACGGTGACGCATTGATCTTCAAGATTTTTAATAGAATGATTGTCAAAGGTCAGCATAAAACATGTGTTAACATCTCAATGGTATGAATGGAGGAATGAAGAGAAGAATGAATAATACAAGTCAAAGATTTCCAAGAAATTTTAAAATTGCAGGATGCATTCATTCTATGCCTCTTTGTGTGTGTATTTCCCCAGTAATTTTTCTAGATTCAGTAACGAGTCAGACTCATTTTTTATCGACGCAAGTCTCAAGGATTAATTACGATATTCCAATTCGAGATTAATCACGTAAGTAATACGTCATAAGAAATCAATTCAAAGTTTCAGTTTAACAAATCTAAGACGAAGAAATGTATGAACGCTCTGCTTTAATTTCTTTTCTTTTCGATTGATAGAATCTATTTTCTTGGTCTTGGAATTGATGACAGACTCATCTTGTAGAATTTGACTTGGTACGATCCATTGTAATGCAGGCGAACAACGACCATACTCGAGAACAAGGGGAAGTCGATGAAGGACGAGGAGAGCAGGTCAATTACCTCCAGATCACTAAGAGAGATTTCGTATCAACAATCAGCCACTGCTGTCGTTAAAGAACCGCCAGTGAGCAATATATGACAGTTACGTGGTGCAGCACTCTTTTTTAAGTCCAATCCGTTTTTTCGAACATAAACAATTCAACAGAATTGGGTAAGTTTTTATCAAACGGATAAAAAAAGATGGTTTCAATTTCGATTAACTGCAGTCTTAATTTGTTAAATTTGAGGTAATATCTAACTGACATAAATTATACAAATTTATTATGATTTTAAATTGTAGAGATAAAATATTTACATGATAGATAATTTTAAAAAACGTTACTATCAGCTCGGCAATTTATACTAATTACGTGCCTAAAAGTTTGTTCCCTCACATTATACTTAATCCAATTAAATTTTGAAAAATGTTACAATTAAGATACTATAATTAAATTTAAGATTTAATAGATACAAATTAAGCTAAAATGGCACAAAATAAGTTTGTTTATATCTTTCTATTATATACATTGCAAAAGTATCGATCAACAGAGTTTAGGAAGGTTTAAGAGACTGATCGGTGGCGGCAGCGAGAGAAAATGGTGTATAACCTTGCTCGGACGACCTCGATCGCCTTCACCGAGGAAACCTCCGGTGTGTGGAGCCGTGACGACACACATATACATACATATACACATATACATATACATACACACAATGATCTTGCGACCACTCGGTCGACTGGGAGATCGAGCTCTTGACGTCGGTTGCACGGAATAGTACTACCGTCGCGAGATCTTTTTCGCGTGATACGTCCGATCATCGTCGTGATGGTCACGCGCAGATATTCAAATAGACGAATAAAAATTTGTAATTCGGATATGCAGCAAGCTACATCTACAAAATACGGAAAACGTAAAATTTCTTCAGTTTGCAGCTATAAAGCTAAAGTAACACGAAATAAAATATTGCTAAATAATTTAATGACTGTTCGTGTCAGTAAATTAAGAGAAGAAAAATGCCGACGTGAGTCGACGATCGAAGCACTCGCACACCTCTCACTCTCACTTTTTTTTCGCCGAAAGAAAATTTCACCGTTCTTCTCTCCTTTATAACTCCCTCCATTCCTACATTCTATAGAATATATTTTAAGTAACCAGCGAAATCCGGTTCTTTTACCCACGATCTATTTTGACCGCAGAAATTTTTAGGACGAATGTACAGGTTGATTCATAAACGAGTGTATAAGATTAAGAAGCCATCTACAATGAAAATAATATCGTGTAGTAAGGCATAAGTTTATCCTTAACCATCTTTAAATTATTTTTTTAATAATTTTTTCACCAGAAATGTGCAAATGATGAACAATCAAATGAACTATAGAAAGTTAATTTTTTTTAAAAATGGGAGTCCCAATCTCACACGAGTCACTGAACTCTTATCTCGTATCTGCGTCTTGTGATTATGAGTAAATCAAGAAAAAAATCAGTGCCGTTAATTTATCATATATATACTGAAAAAAAATTTACTAAATTTTAATAAATATTTTTATTTAAATAATATTAACTAAATATTTACTTAGTATAGTATAAATAAATATTTATTCAATAAAAGAATGATATTTAAATCAAATTAATGATTCTCTCTCAAATAAATATTACATTTAGTAAATATTTAGTTAGTACTATTTAAATAAATATTTATTAAAATTTTATAATTCTTTTTTTCAGTGTACTAATGTTACAGCAATTTAAGGAAACACGATGATTTAAATGTAATAGTTTTATTTTAAATGTAATAATTTTGTAACAGTTAATATTATAATTTTGACAAGCGTTCTATACATATATTATTTTTTAACAAACAAGATGGAAAACATTTTCTTTTTTTTAATGGAAAATTTAAAATCTTCTTATCTATGTTTGCGATTGGCAAACGTCGATTATCTCTAATCTTTTGTTATCTTTCCGTGCTCGCGCATTATCAATCAACGGATTCCTCAATGTCATTCCTTCATATATTGGACATATAATTTTTAGGAAACATGAAAAAAAACACATTGTTTTTACTCACCCCATCATTTCCTAGGAACTGTATATTAGGTTTTTCGCCAATCTTATGCTGAAACAGAAAAAAGATCAAGGTTAATTATTTTTTTCATAAATGGACGGAATGCAAAGCAAAGCCAGCAATTAAAGAATAATAAATAACAAAGTTGTTAATCATAAATAAAAATTAGATCGATAAAAATAAATGAAATAAGAGAGAGAATTCTGTTTTCAATCGAATCTTGATTTATTAATACGCAGTAATATGCATGTAGATTTATAAAAAACATTTATAAATACCCTGACTGAAGTAATATTATTTGCAATAAATTCTTTATAGTGTTTTGAGATCATTATTAATTGGACGATGTAATTGATGATGTTACTTCTACATTCAGTTTATGATTGCGTTTTGAAATCATAATCCGACAAATTAAATCAATGTGCAGTTTATGGAATTGAAAAATATATATGTAAATCTATATATGAATATTATTAAGCACTAATATCCGAAAACAACATTCTTTTTATTAGATTAAATTCTGTTATACACACACACACACACACACACACACACACACACACACACACACACACACACACACACACACACACACACACACACAC
>NW_012130083.1:3768637-3785468 GCF_000143395.1 Atta cephalotes
CTACACACACACACACACACACACACACACACACACACACACACACACACACACACACACACACACACACGCACACGCACACACACAAATTTTTTTGTGTTACGCATAAAATACCTTTAGAAATGTAGAAAATTATGACACATTGCGAAAAAATATCAAATGTTTTGCCACGTGAATAAATCTCAGGTTGATAAAATACGTGGATGAGGACTAAAGAAGTCATGATGTCGTAGAATTCCGGTCGCGGACGTTTATCGTGCAAAGTGTTACAACAGTCAATACGAACGTGGGATCGATTAGCGTAATTACCTATCGCTCGTCCAACTTACAAGTCATACAAGCAACGAGCGACGTAATTGGCGAAGCGAGCGCGTGCGATCGTACCCGCATAGAGACGAGCGTAAAATGCGATGTTTTGCGACCGCGTGAAATTGCGGTGCATGATCTCGTAATCACGCGGCGAGTTGCATTATATCGCGTGGATAGGCGGGCGGTGATTTTTGCGTGTAACTTTTACATACGCGCCTCTGTCTCTTGGTGATAGCTTGGAAAGGGAAAGTATCGTCGGTAAGAGCTTCGTCTAAACATTGCTTCTCATTGTTGTTGATGGCCACACGGAAAGAACGATTTTGTTAAAAGAAACTTTCTCATTGGATACATATCTGAAAAGAATTTTGTTAGACCATCAAAATAATTTTATTAGAAACTCAAATCGATTATTAAAATACCAAAATTTTTTGCGACGTTGCTCATCAAATTTCCAATATAATTATTTTGATCTAACAAGATCATTTTCAGATCTGTATTTGGCTAAATTTTAGATTTTTCAGTAAGCTCTGAAAAAAAATAATTTTGTTGAAAATTCAAAATAGTTGCTAAAATAGCAAAAATTATTATATCTGCAATTATTGCAAATATTGCTCATCATTTTGAGTTTCCAATGCAATTATTTTGATAGTCCATCAAGATTATTTTCAGATCTATATCAGCAAAATTAGATCGTCTAGCAAGATCTGAAAATAATTTTATTATTTCAAAATTCAAACCAGTTGTTATATCTATATATCAAAATTTTTTATAGCACTTCATAATTTTTTCCAATATAATTATTTTGAGACGATCTAACGAAATTATTTTTAAATCTATATATATATTCAGTAAAGTTTTATCTTTCAGCAAAACCATTCTTCCTATATAGAAACACAGAAAAGAATTCGAAAGAATGATAACTTTCTCACATTTATTGCAGATCGATTTTAGATAATTTAATGTTAGTCTGTCTTTCACAAGAGTGTCGATACACCAATACATCTTATCTCTAATGATCTGTTCATATTACCAATCGGAGAAGAAGCATTTCGCTTTTATATATCCCTCGCCATATCCATCGATTCTCATTAGACTCACATTAGACTTTATGATTTGCTAATGCTATCGCCTGTACAGCGATGCAATACGATATTTGTACGAAGTTTACGCAGTTTCAGCTCATCGTCGGCTCAAAGCATGTCAAAGGAAACGTGTATATCTGTATATCTACATGCGCGAGTGCGGTGGGCACACGAGAAAATTAATCGCGTCGCGGAAGATCGCGTTTACTCGAGCGCGCTGGGTCGACCAAGATTGACCTCCGAGTATAACGGCGCGTTATGAGAGTGCCGGAGCTCGCAGGTGAAAAATGATTTCCTTCTTTCCCGCGGCGATCGCGCAAGGAATATCGTCCTGTGTGATTTCACGTACTTTCCTTTTCAATCTTTTAACGTGTAAAACACTTTAATAACCGTGTAAACTTTTCTTCAAAGGAAGACTCGGGAAATCTTGAACGCCCACGTTAATTTGCGAAAAAACATTTCCAACTAATTTAATGCGAATGACTAAAAGCGAAATCTCTCGCGAAACAACGAGAAGACTCGCAGATTTAAAATTATACAAAATGGTGCAAATTACGAAAAAGATCGCATATCTAAAATGAACTCTACAATTGTCGTGTTTAATTCTCTCTTTCTCTCTCTTTCTTACGCGTTCTATCTGTGTCTACGTATGTACGGAGTGATATGCTTTCACTGATCCGACGATAATTCCTCATCGTCGAGGAACTTGGACTGACGATGGCTCGCGGTTACATTGGTTATACTTTGGCTGGCAGAAAAAGCAACGATGGTATTAGACGGTGGTCGAGAAGTCCATTACGCTTGCATGACAAACAGAGTGTCGTTGCAAATCTTCTACGTGTGTGAGTGTGTATGAGGCAGGGATACCCACGGCGTAATGCGGCGGGCAATTATATTTCCACGGCGTGTTACATAAACGCGACGAAATAATCAAGCGTCGTCCTGCTCGGTCACTTTCACTCAATAAAGGGATCCATTACAGTTTTAATTATTCTAATAACTGCCTCATTCTGTTATTTGAAAGTACATATCAAATCGCATCGTCATTCTCAACATTTCCACTCTATGCAAAGAATGGAATGGCATAACGAATCTATTTAAAAACACGAGTCTCCTAAATATGAGAAAATATTTTTAGGGCAAAGACTGTTCAACAGGCGGTTCGACAGGAGATATAAGACACACGCAGCAAGGAACCTTAGAAGGACACTCTCGGAATTAACAAAAATCGTCAATATACGTACATTGTCATATAATGTTAATAGAACAAAGTATTTTCTTTTAAAAAAGAATCTTTCGTCGAAATGAAGTTTCATCGTCATTTATTACTATATCAATGCAGGCTGTTAATCTCATTAGTAGGAAATACCAAGATAGAAAAGATAAAAAGATGATTTCAGAGAAAAAAAGATTTTAACGTCCGCGATCAAATTCATTTATAAGAATATTTATGAAACGTAATGAATGATGGTATTAGACTTGGGAGGTGATATTTTAAATTTGCAATCCTAACACACAATGTTTAAGTAGGTAGATTTAATAATGCACAAGTTGATAGATGGGATGCTTAAAAAATTTAATTTATAGTTACACTTTTTACTAGTGTATTATGTTATACATTTGAAAAAGAATCTGCTATTAAGGAATTTTTTAACATGAACAGATCAATCAAAATTTTTTGATTAACTTTATTATACTTCTAGTTAAAATAACCAGAAAAATTTCATTGATATGATTAGAATTTTCTGATCCATTTTCAACCAGACATTTTTCTCAGTGTAGTTAAATTTACATTAATTATTCCCTTACAAGATAGAGGAATATAAAGATAATGAATTTCAAATCTTCTGAGTATCTGGGCAATACTTTTTTCTTTTTTCAGAACAAAGTTTTAAAGAAAAACTATATCTGAGATGTGCTGTGATCATCCGTATTAACATAATTAAAGATTAAAGATTAACATCGGGGAAAAATAAGAACATAAACGTAATATAATTGATACAATATGATAATGTAGCTCATATCGTAGCATACAAAAAATTCAAAACATAAATGGGTATAAAGTCTTTGTGTATAGCTTTATCGATTAAAGAGCGAATGGCTGATTCTTTTCTACATTCTACCTCAACAACGAGACGTCTCGTGCGCCACGCAAACGACCTCGAGAAAGTTCTTGCCAGCCATTCCTCCCGAACAAGAGAACCTTCTCGTCGGCAGGTCAATAACTCTATGTCCTGAGTACAACCCCTGATTCCCCTCGTCTCTTACGCATCGTATTCTCACCCCCGATGGCAGCGTCGGTGGCGGCGGCAGCGACCCTTTATCCCGCTTTCTACCAAAATTGAATTTCTGAGCCCATCGCGTTAACAATAGCCCGCCATACATCTTAGTTCTCAGTCTACGCGAGTTATCCATGATTAATTATTTGTTCTCTCGTTCATCTCGCGCGACTATCGATTTCGCTAACTGCTGATACATTTCGATTACTAATTAATCATAGGCGACATGCTATGTGTTTATGTGAAATTTCTTCTTATCATAATCATGCAATAATGCGCGTTTCTCCCCGACTCGCCAAGCCACCATGTTATCAATCGTTTATCGCTATATAGTGCTATAATTCCATCGACTTCTCGATAGGGACGTTGATTACTTTCTAACAACAAGTTAATCGTGAATCATCACTAACATGACGCTAACAACTTGATTATGAGAAACAGAAACGATATTCCGACACGTGTTCTTCCAAATAGGAAAAATGGACGTTTCTGTTTAGAAACACTTTGTTCTCGCACGCGATCGAGAACGAATGAAAAAGCAAGAAATTCGTGTTGCGCACTGTAATGTTGTGCATGCGTGCGATTACGCAAGTATACACATTTTACATCGCAGCCTGATATTCCACTGCTATAAGATGGCTATTCTATGATATTTCGAAGACACCTGAAAATATTCCTTCCATCGAATTGAGAATAGCGAGAGAAACACTTTTCTCAGTTAAGACTTTTTTAAAATACTTTTCTCAGGTAACATTTGAATTATATTCCGTTCTTAAATCCAGTCGCATAAATATTGCAATTTCGTGGCAATTATCATTATTGAATAACAAATATATGTACTAAATTGGTAGAAATATGACGCATCAGCAAAAGAAGAGAATTATTATCTGCATTTTACAATATGAATAAACATAAATGTAAATTTTGTAGCAAAATGTTTATTTGTAGTAAATGTTTATTCGTAAATAAAAGCAGTCGAGAGTTACGATAACATTCCCCAATTATTACTGCTTTTATTTATCGCAGTATTTTTGTTTATTTATTGCACTCGATAAAATTATTATTGTTATAGAATAAAAAACATTTCGTACTTGTTTTATAAACGATCTCGAATCCTTGTTAAAATTTTATATTAAATTTTTTAACATATTCGAGTATTGTAATAATTTAATGTGATTATATTATTTAAATAATTTGTATTAAATTGATATTTTTTAGTGTCAAAATAACAGAATGTATGAGTTATAAGTAAACAAATAATATAAAAATAATATGTTTTAAAATGTAAATTCTAAGATGAAAGAAAAAATATATATTCATAATATATGAAAAATATATATTCATAAATATATATAAAAATATATATTCAACACATCATAAATTTTATCGGAAAAAAATATGCTTCTACGGTTTATTTACAAAGTGTGTCAGTTTTACTTTTTTGTGTTATCTTTTTAAATAATACTTGATGTTCTTTTATTATCTTCTAACGTATTTATCTTGTACTAAATTAACACATAAATTTGAGTGGACACATGAAATATTAAATTTAACACAAATTTTCCAATGGTATATAAATAAAATATTTTTCCTCTCATTCACAGGCGTTTGTAACGATCGTTGCAGAACGCTTTACAAAGGATACGCTTCAATTGTCTGCATTCAGTATCTTTATTCATGTTTTCCTCCGTTTACTTCGGTAAATAAAGGCGAAAGCGTGTGTTCCACTTTGATTTCTGATTCCAATTTTTGGAGGTAGATATCGCGCGCGATTCCGCGAGTGCGGGCGCACTGGGGCGCGCTGTTTTGCAATCATTTTGCAATCGCGATTGCAGGAAAATAGGAACGTATTTTCGGTTCGTTAACCCTGAAACATGTAACAAACCAGCTGCTGTTACTGCTATCGCTGTCGTTGTTACCAACCGACACGCGCCATAGTTCTAATTCGCGCGGCTGTATATATAATATCATTGCGGCAGCGTTAATCGCAACAAAAAAATTATTTAATTAAATAACTAAACAAAATTATAAGCTCCGCGCAATGTGCTTACACATATAAACCACATTCATGGTTGCATGAACTTTGATTAACTATTTATTATCAGATCAATTGAGCTATTTATTGTCAGATCACGTGGCATGCCTAAGATCTGTCAGATACAAATGTCAATTACGATCATTGAATACTGCAATTATATCACAACTGATTTCATCAAAGATCCGCGAACCGGTACCAATGGAAAAAAAATATATATACCGGTCTATAGGATGACGTGTGTGTGTCTTAAGCGTTGTGTCTACAAAATACTAAAAATTAATTCAACATCTCGGACGGAGAAAGAATTGACTAATTGCATTGGTCGTGTGATCGAATTGTTCAAACATGATTGATTAATTCCTTCTCCGTCCGAGATCTCGAAACGATTTCTAGCATCGTGGATCTTAGGCTTTAGATCGTGTCTTTAACTTTGTACCAATTTCCCCAAAACGTTCAATTGGGGAAGACTATAGTTCATGCTTATGCAGGTAAGTAGAACTAAGAGAAGTAGTACACGATCAGCGGAATAGCAGGCCGCCGTCGTTCATAACCAGACGTTCGCTTTCCGCGTTTAATAAGAACGGTGGGTCGCGTCCGGCTTGGTGTTCGCCGGCGCGGAAAAGGAAGGCGGTTCCCCAAAAATCGTTTGCTGGTCGGTTCTAAATTAATCGCTTGGCGCGGGCATAATCGACGTGCGACGAGGCATGGTTGCCGGTTCGCAACAGGTAAGCAGGCAGGCAGGCACACATCGTGCGCTTGTTCACTTCGCCACGACGAGAAATTCGCCAACACCGCCAACTGGTTCACTTTCTCTCGGGCGGCGAACTCCAAGCTGTTCATTCTACCTCCCCACGTATACGTACGATCGGTGCACGAGGATAACACATCCATACGCGTGTACGTACGTGTACACGCGTGTGCGCATGCGCACCGATCGACTTTGAAACGGAGACTTCGTAGACACTGGGATCCTGGCGGATCGTAGATCCGGCTGTTTCAGGCTCGATACTTAGACCTTAACCCCGGCACAGTGCACACCAATAATATCCTACTGAAAAAAATTGTACTAAATTTTAATAAATCGTTTGTTTAAATAGTACCAACTGAATATTTATTAAATATGAAGATAATATTTATTTGACAAAAATATTATTTTTATTTAAATATCACTTTTTTATTGATAATAATTTTATTGATAATAAAGAGTATTTAATTGATAATAATTAAATAAATGTTTATTAAAATTTAGAACATTTTTTTCTCGGTGTACGAAATGTCCAATTATCTGAAAAATGTTTTTGTTTATACGGAAAGAATGATTTTACAGAAAGATGTAAAATTTTGCTGAACACCACTGACATATCTGAAAATAATTTTATTGAATTATCAAAAAATAATTACGTTGGAAACTAAAAAATGATGAGTAAAACTGTAAAAAATTTTAATAATCTAGAACTCAAATTTATATACATCTCCAACAAAATTATTTTTAAATCTGTACCCAACAATATTTTAGATTTTTCAGCAAAATCATTCTTTCCGTGTAGCTTTTAAAAATGACGTCTATTATTATGAATATTTTTTCAAACTACCAGCACTTAGAAAAATAGCTCCATTTTAAGACATATTTGAACAAAAGATAAAATATTTTTTAAAGCACGCACCTCACACGAGTATTACGTAAACAAATTTTCTTGCCGAATAACTGGATTTACGGATAATAATTTAATCTAAGTATGTTGCGTCATTGCGTAATCATTACGCATTAGTTCCTATTGGGATTAAGAGGCTAGATCGGAGATTCCTTCAGTTGCCGCGATCAAGAGACCCGCTCGGCCACGATTACTATCAATCTGCGAATGCACTCTCGTTAATAAGCGTTACACGGGATTTCGCGCAATGTGCACAGACGAGCGACGAGGTAGTGGCGAACCGGGTTTTAAAGATCCGGGCACAAGATCGCCGTAATCAGAGCGATTAGGTGTGGCCGCGATAAGCGCGTGCAGTACCGCCTGTTCGTTCGTCGCCCGTTTAAAGGTGTACCGTACCTACATTGTTTCTAGGCCTGCCGACAGCCTGTCGTCACTTTCGAACGGTATGCCTTTCGAAATGCATTCGCATAGCTGCTACTTTCTCGTAGCTTCTATTCCCGATCTGTCTGCATCATCGATATCTGCCGTTATTTTCCCTCGCGTCTGTCAGACCGCAGAAAACAATTACATGTATTTTATGATGGCACTCGTCAAGCATTTACTCGTCAAACATTATACGGAGCAGGAGGGGTAACTTTCACGTTAATCATTTTTTTGCCATATAAAAACTTGCCATATAAAATATAATGAAATACAATTAGAGTCAAAGGAGATATGAGAGAATTCTACAACTATGTTACTCAAATTTAATTATTATAGTCAAAGATTAAGAAAATTATTCTGTAAAGTCATGTACAACACAACGCGAGTGAAGATACCGGAAGCTTCAGTGCATACAGTGCTCAGTTACGCAAACGTCACGAGGCAAAATGGTAAGCACGTGAAGGCTATCGGTCATAATTATGGGGTGTTAGAGGAATGGTCTTGCGTCAGTATTATACTCAATAAATCATGCGTTACGCCGGGAATTAATATTTCCACGACGGCATCGTAGTCGAAACATCATCGTCGTCGGCTCAATAATCTTACAATAATCAACCGAGATCGAAACGGCTACATATATCTGCAAATGTCAAACGAGTTTTGCACACCACCTTTAGAAAAAGAAGAAGAAATTAAACTCTCTGCTTGGTCAATCGTTACCAATCTATTGCTGAAGTCAAATAAGCGAGAGATGACGAAAAGATTACTATGAGATTCGTTTTAATTTTCTTCGCGCGTAAAAATCGTATTATCTTGCGAGAAACGTGAACAGCACAACTAAAAGTCCATACATCATCAAGTTGCGGAAAAACCGTAACCAGTATTCAAGCTGTGTTATTAATGCCTCATTTAGTAAAAGAAACTTCGTAAAAGAGCATCTTTCCCGCGAACTTTTATCTTTATTCCATTATTCATGCATATACATTATTTTTATTTCTCATCGACGCCGAACTACAATGAAGTTTCCCGTTTGTTCTTCAGTATATTAGAGAGGAAGATTTATCAGGGATGAGAAAAAACGAGAAAGGGAAACGGAGTAAGCATCGATTCTGAAAAAAACTCAGCGACGACACAATCTTACAACAGGAACTAACGAAGCTCATTTCCTTGTGGTTTTCTCAATCAATCAAAACCAAATACATTTATAAATTCTTTTGTTTATGCAAAAATAAATCAAATTTCCATCCTGAGATACGCTCATATAAAATCTCTTACTCTTTATTTCGATTTAACTAATATTTTATCTTAAGACAAGGTTTAATGAGATGTGTGAAGATATTTTAATATTATAAATGAAAAATATTCATATTCTTATTAAATTGCATTTAAAGAAATCCTAGACTTTTTTCTTAATTAATTCTTAAACACAACTTTCCGGTTCTTTACTACACATGATGAATCGTTCAAGTTTTTCATCGTTTTAAAAAATATAAAAAGAATTTATTAAGTGATTTTTACGCATATACTTTAGAAAGCATGCTTGAGGTGTGTAGTTAAAAAAAAATTGTATGTAAATGTTATACATAATTACTTGATAGTTAAAAAAAAATATGCAGAACACGAATGACTCATCTTGTATATTAAGGATTAATTTTGAAAATAAAATACTAAAAAAATAAGACAAACAGAGAGTGATTTTAAGACTCCTTATAAAAAAAAGATACACGCGCTAAGAGGTTTTTTAATATTTTAAATCGTCACAAAACATGGGCAAAGTTAGAGATAAAATAGATTTATCGCCTATACGCGGTGCAATATAATAAATAAATCGTATAATCGTGTAATTCGCGCGTACTTTACGCAATCGTTTCCCCGCAAATATCTCCGAGGGACATACAATACGACATAATTCGCTATCAAGAGACACAGTAGTATTTCGCTCCGTCGTATAGTCGGCGAATGGGCAGATTTAAATTACTAGTCGCGCGGCTACGACAATCAAATTATCAACAAGACCAAACTCAATTAGCCCGAGATACAATGGACCTCTGGTCGCCACGCTCGGGACGACGCCCTATTTCATCCGTTTTTTTTTTTCGCAGTCGGCGAAAAAGCATCTCGTGGAACTGAGAATGGAGGACAAAGACGCGTAGGTGGATAGGACGCGTGCGGGTTCACTGAGGGAAAAACGAGAGAAGCAATACGAAAGGACCAAACAAGCGGGAACCATTATTCGTGCGTTACCTTCTTAAAGGCAGATGGACAACATGTAGGTGGGGGACGGAAGAGACTGAAGAGAGCGGGACCAGAAAAACCGAGTGCTACAGCGAGAAGAACCGACTGACGTCTCTCCGTTTTTCCGAGTCGAGGATTCTGAATCGTTTGGCGGGGAGTTCTTGTCGACTGTTAAATCGTAAACCAGACGCCGGGACCCTTCGCGAGCATCACCAACACTGTCAGCCGGGTATGTCACATCGAAGTCTACCTTGCGCGTCTGTATACTCGCGTTTGTGCCAAGTACCACCTGCCCTATAGGGACGTATATTATGCGGCATTGAACCTGGCGATTCACATGGGGTGCCGTCGCACTCGGGAACCTCTCTACAAACGTCACACGCAGAGGATTCCAGTCCTCAACCTCGGGTTATATCCTGGTGCAACGAGAGAGACGCATTCTCATAACTACCCGAAGACTCGTCGATAACGACATTACTTTGTATTAAAAATAGAAAATGTCACTTGATTAAAGATACTGCTAATCGAGACTGTAGCGAGAGAATAAAACAACAAAGTATTTATCGCGTGACAGATAGACAGATGACCGTTGTTGACCAAAAGTATTTTAATTTAGAAGTTCTGAGATTAAATATCCGCAGCTTACGGTGTACGTAACCACAGAACTTTCCAGCTGCCACGGGAATCGGAAAACATCGTGCGTCCGCGATAATTGCTCCTTCTTGAACGTTTATTTTGAGAGAAAACATGCTTAAATAGTAGCCGAGTAATGATGCATGGAAAATAAAACGATAATATCATTAAGCTCAACGCGTCCTGGATGTGTCGTCGTTTGTGGAACGTGAGCGAGCATGTCGGACGCCGCCTCGCAAAGTTGCGGTTTGTTTTTCGTCGTTTATTATATTTTGAACATATAACAGTTATATGACCAGACTTGCGATATTCTCGCCGGACAATTCGCACATCGTGATATTTTATCCGTTTCGAACAACACACATTGGCGGCCTAATTAATTCACTGTCAACTCACCGCACGAAATTAGTTTTGCCTCGAAACGAAATAAATTCTTTTATTCCGCATACAAACGCGCGGTGTCCCGCGTGCCCCCGATTTTAGTAAACTTTCCAGACCGTCGCGTCGAGAATCGACTCGTCCCGTAGATCTACTTTTCGCGAAAAAGGGATCCGTATGTTAATTCGTTTACCTTCCGCCGACAAATGGGATCTTTAATTTAATTTCAACTAATCTCATCATGATTCCATTGAACTCATATCAATTTTTATTTAGGAAGTTTATTACAATTTATCTAAAATTTTATCATTTTATTTTATATCTTTACACTACACTACTAATGTTTAATTTATTTTAATTTAAAATTAACTCATTCTCCTCCCTCCTATTCACCAATTAATTCAATAAATATGAAAAAATTTACTAATATTGTTTTTGTTTACTGTATTTTTTTTATTTTAATTTTTTTATTTTAATTACTGTATTTTAAATAATGCGAGACTGATTATTAATTCCTGTTATTAGTTTTAAAAATATAGAAATATTCAAATATAAAAAAAGTATAATAAAAATAGTTTCTGGATTAATGAATTTCATTTTATCAATCTTTGAAAAATAAGAATCCAATGGACCCACGACGTTAACATAAATTTTAAATTATTTTACAAAAATTAAATTCACAAATATAGTCCTTTCGTACAAATATTTATTAACTTATTATAGATAGAAACCAATCTAGGTCACGCCGATCTAAACTCAAATCATGTAAGATTCCAAAAGTCGAACAGACTTAAATATATATAAATTATATATAATAAAATATAATAAAATATATATAATATAAATTTATGTAACATTTTTTTAAAAACCGATAACATCGATATTTTGATTATGAATTTTAAATCTGTAAAAAATAAATGAAATACAATCCGATTTTTATGATGATAAAAACTTATATTTTTAACAAATATACTAAAATTCTTTCAGATTTTTATATATAAACTGAAATAATAAAAAATTTATTCTGTTTCTTAAAGACTTACATTGTTGGAAGAAAAGTAAAAATTCATGTTGTCGATGAAAAATTAAATAGATAGGTTTAAAGACACGCAAGTTAACAGATAAAACGCTCAGAATATCTCAAGAAAATTTTAATTTGATAATTATATTTTTTATTTAATATATTACGTTGTAATTAAATTTACATTAATTATACCTTTACGAGATAAAGGAGTGTATAAACAATAAATTTTAAGACATTCTAAACATCTGGTGGAAAATACGCTTATTTTTCTTTAAAAAAAAATTAAATCTAAGGTGTGGTTTCTCCACCTATTCACTTAAAGATTAAGTTAGTAACAATAGAAAAAAATAGCAGTAAGACGTAAGCGATAAGCTAATCAGTCAGTCACAGTCAAGAATACAAGGCAATAACGTAAGCAGTAGCAAATAAAAAAATATTCCGTTTATTGCTTACGTTGTTCTATGTCACTAGCTCTAATCTTTTAAGTAGTTACGTTGCTAATCCAGTGTAGTTTTCTTTAAAACTATATTCTAAAAGGAAAATAAAAAGTATTGTCCAGAACTTTTACAAGTTCTCATTATTTTTATATTCCTCTTTCTCATAAGAGAATAATTAATGTAAAATTTAAAAAAATTTAAGAAATTCTACTACACTAACCTAAGACTAATAAAATTGTATTGAAATACTAATGTGCGATTATACATTTTTTGAAGAATTGTTCTAAACTATTCTATTTAGTAGGAAAGTTTAATCAAAATTTTTAACAAAAATGACAGGTGACAGGAGAAAAGAAGACGTTATCGATTCATAGAAACTTGACAGTTTCGAAGATTTGATAGTTTCTATAGATTGGTAAGAGAGACAAGAAAGACTTGTCACTCCTGATAGTAACCAGACACGTTGTCAAGTGACTCGAGGACTTCGAATAGAACCACAGCATGCTGGCGGTTACGGCCCGGAAGCTACGTCGATATTGACAGAGAGCTTCGGTCGGCAGCGGTAGTTCGATGCAGGAAAGAAGCCTCTCCTCTTCTCGTACGCACGGTGTACGGCCGCTGCTATTCATCGCGATTCATACATGCAAATCGTGTTTACACACCGTCGAGTGAGAGACGACGGCGGCGGCGGGAAACGAAAACGGGAAAATACACGGCGCCGGATGCACGCTATCCTTCTCGCGTCGAGTAACCGTACGCGGCTGAGTGAATGAGAACGGTATCTTCTTACAAAGCCAAAACACGCAGCGAGGTAAAAGTTAGAGGTTGCTGGTTAAATCTGGGAATACAAGTGGATAGCACGATCACAAGAACTTTGTAGGACGACGCTAAGAGACAATGGATTCCCATATAAGAGAATACTCTTAGAGAGGGTGAATAACATAGATATTCGCTTTATGGTAAACAGATGCGTAGAGCAAAATCGTATTCTACATGCGTAGAATTTCGCACTAAGGAATTAATCCTTCGCTGGTGGACAACATGGAATATTATAACTTCTTTAGACTCTGCGTATATTGTAACGTACGTCAAAATTTGAAGACATCCATTGAAATTATTTAATTCTATCGATATCATCCGAGATCTGAGGTACATACTAATGTATAAACAATCAAAATCTTGAAGAAAATTATTTTTATTATCATCAAGTCAGATTGTATTTTACTTACAATTAGATATCTTACAGATTTAAATTTATTTATCAAAATTCAAAATATCGATGATGCCTTTAAATACTATTGTTGGTTAAAGATATCATTATTCAAGAATGCTAAATATATATCGATATAATAATGAAATATAATAATAACCGAAGAGTTGTGTAATGAATAATATTATATAATTTTTCCTTTATAAAGTGTACGTCTTTGGCCGGTATTTATAGTCAGTTCTCATATTATATTTACAACGGTCTTAAGTATATTTTCAAAATATGAATAGGTTAATCGCGTATTTGTATCAAAACATTACTTAAGAGGTCCCAAAGTAAGAACGAACTATAAATAGCAGCCTTTAATTGGAAAGTAAATAGAAAAAGTATTTTCTATTTACTGCCCACTCATCCGCAATAAAGGAAAATAGCTATAAAGGAAAATAGATATGCTCTGTTTCCCAGCACGAATTAAGCCACGATTTATGCGATACTCGACCGTATTGTGCCGATCGATGACGCGAATTGTATCGAAATCGAGTGCTCGCGCCAGAAACTCGTAGGCGGATAAAAATGTCACCTCGCAACTGGCACCTTATAATTCGTCACGCCACGGTGGCGTTTCACAACTGTGCACGACGACGGCGCCGGATACGTAACACCAAAACGATTCGCATCGTACATTAGCCTGGTGTGCGTGTTTGCGTACACGCACGGGTGATCGTGATCGGCGTCTCAGAAGAACAGAGTGAAAGGAGCGCCGTAAATTAGACGGAGAAACAAGAAATTTTTGACGCAATTTTTTGTCAAATCGGAAATGCGGAGTCCTGGAATTCGCTAAGTTTGTTCCTCGACTCGAACACGTGTAAAGTTAGCACCTCAACTTTAGTTCTCGAGAATTCTGATTAGATCATTAGATTCCAGCTTCAAACAGAGCTCTATAATGATTTTATGAAGAGTCCTGCAGGCAATTAATTAACACTATTAAACGGGATTGTGGTACCGATGAAAAAAATCTTACGTTCAACTTCCCAGATGACACGAAGTATATTCAAAATTGAAACATAAGACGTCTTTGGCGTCTAAAAGATGTTTTAAAGATTTCTCTACGCCTTAAATTTAGACTCTGTGTTGTCTGGGTTGAGTCGCAGGAATCGGCTAAGTTTTCAACACAGAGATTCGCCTTTTTGTACGAAAACGAAATAAATAGAATTGAAATATTTGAGGCGATGAAACTTTGCGAGAGATCAGATTACGTTCTCGCGAAATCAAGGCTAGTTTTGAAAAGAAAGTTCGTGAGGAAAGTCGACGTTCTAAAAATCAACGTAACATATTTATGGGTCTGATATATATTTATTAGAGCTCTTGCAATCTGATACAAATGCACACACGATGATTACCTTGTGCGAATCAGCTGATCTAGAGAGCCTCCAATAAGAGTGGCGCGATATGACTATATCATGCACTTATAATTGAACCATTATATTTTAGCCATTCGATTTATGTAGTGGGAATTAATGAAAAGTATCGTCGCGAAGAGAAATTTCTGAAATCTGAAGCTTACAAGTTTGTCACTCGCAATATACGAGATCCCCGCGGACGCATTATTAACCTTAGTATGTATGCAGCCTCCTACGTATGCAGCTGAGAAGATGCAGATAGAATCTTGCGCGATCGCACGCGTTGCCGCATTCATCATTGTCCGTTGTCGTCCACCACGAATTCATTAACATTACGACGTTCGTCTAAACGGCGCATTCTGCGAGGCACGCGATGCCGCGGGCTTGAGGCCGCCGAGCTGTTTCGTATCGTCGGAGAGACCAGAAGAATCGAGGTTAGGAGGTTAGAATATTCGGATAATTTCGACAAAATTGTACGAATGCCTTGGCATTGATTAAATTGGCACTATTGGCAATCGTGATTTCGTCGAGAAAATATTCGCAAATGTTCGTACTATTTATTAGACAGCAGATTGTTGGCAAAAACTATCGCTCAAAATCGAATTGATTTGACAAATGAATTAAATTAATTTCATTGCGCACAAAGTATGTAGGGAAAGAACTACCGTTTTGCTGAAGTAATTAAAAATTTAGTGCATTTAGAAGCAGATCTGAAAGTAATTTTGCCATCATCAAAATAATTACGCAGGAATCTCAAGCATGATGCTGCAAAAAGTTTTGACGTATAGCAATCAATTCGAGCGTCCTCTATAATTATATTAATGGTTTGATAAAATGGATCTGTAAGATTAGCATAATAGTCTCTTAATATAAAAAACATGACAATTCCAGTAGCATTTTTTAGATACTTTAGCAAAATTCTTTTTTCCGTGTGTATTGTTTAAAAAAAAAGGCAGTCTAACAAAGATTAATATATATTTTTACGTATACTTTAATATAATCTTATAATATAGTCTTTCGAGTGTTTTAATTAATTTTTTTATCGCCGACTTTCCTTCACCCCAACGAGTCACATATTGCAAAAGATGAATACTCGAACACAACAGCTTCACAACAGCTTTATATACCGAGATAAAATCACAATTGCGTCCGCTGAATACATTACAATCAGCCGCGACTTAATTTGATGGCGGTACCAAGGATGAAATTAATTTGCGATGACGATCGGCAAGACCGATGATTGTTCCTGCGGCGGGTTTTCGAATGGCAACGAGTATGCAAGAAATAAAAATCTAACTGTTGTTGTAAACAGTTTGAAAAGAGAACTAACGTAGCGAGTGTAGAAATTTTTCTAATTCCGAAAATTTTAATACCCGTACCTTCGACACAGCAAACTCGATTGTTCTTGCGAGTTGATGATGAAATTCGAGATGAAATCGAACAACAATGAATGCACATAGCACTTCTATATCGCGAATTTTGCATTCTTCGCGATTAATACAATAAATTAAACGATCTTTTACACAAAATTATTAAAACAAGAGAACAAACAACCAAGTAGCTTTTAATTTTAAGTTTTGAATATGTTGAAATATAGATAGAGACATGTGTGTGTGTGTGTACACACACACACACACACACACACACACACACACACACACACACACATATATACAACACATATATATATATATATATATATATATATAATAATAACTATTATTAATAATA
>NW_012130083.1:3785488-3805725 GCF_000143395.1 Atta cephalotes
TTTCGCATATTAAAGAAGAGAAAAACTCTTCCTAAAAAAAATCTGTCTTTTTCTAAATAGTGTTGTATAGTGTTGTATAGTGTTGTATAGTGTTATATAAATAGCGTTTAAACCGTCCAAAGTATGGAAAAAAATGTTTTAAATAAAGTTTAATATTCAAGAGATTTTACAATGATAAAAAATGTTTAATAAAAAATTTTTTTATTAAAAATTTTTAGTAAATTATTTATTTAAAAATAAATTTTTAAAAATCCCATTGCTATAAAATAGTCATAAAACTATTTTTTTAATTTTTATTTACTACATTTGTTATATTTTTAATGGTTTACACAAGATCCACTCATTTCTGCATGAAAAGAACGGTTTATTTTACTGACTATAGATATCTAAATTTAGATATAGATATTGATATGAGAGATATGAAAATAATAAGAGAGGTATAGATATGAAAATAATTGTTGAATCATTAAGATAATCATGTATAGAACGCTCAAACCTATTGTTAAAATGTTAAAACTTTTGCAGTCTGCATAATTATTTTGCATTTTTGATGATCCAACTAAATTATTTTCGAATCTGTATCTAACTAAATTTGTAGCTATAATTTCAGCAAAATTTGCAGCCGTTCTTTCCATGCAGAAAGAAAAAAATCAATTTTTGTAAAAGAAGGCTTTTATCCTCTTAAAGAAAGCACTTAAAAATACACGTTTTTGTCGATATTTTAATGTTCAAAGCTTATTAAAACTGGGAAAAGGAAACATATTATTATAGTTGTGGTCTTTTGTGAATTATTCTCAAGTCATAAAAATGTCATTTTACAAAAAACCTATATCCAATGATCAACAGACAAAGACTTCAGTTCAAATACTACTATAATAATTTTTAGGATACTTTTAGTGTGCTCATAAATACTTGCCTTGCAGTCTTAGAAAAAATCTGGAACCGGATAATTAAAGAAAAGAAAAAAGAGAAAGTTCAGAAGCTGTTCGGAAGATAATAAGAGCATATGTTTTTGCACTAATGCATAGTTTTAGTGGCACTATCATCTAACATCTTTTCGTTTCTATCAGAATTAAATATCATATTATAATGAATATTACATATTTTCGAATGTGTGTGTGTGTGTGTGTGTGTGTGTGTGTGTGTGTGTGTTTCATGATTACTTTAAATTGATTTGAAAATAACGTATTATTTATTGAATATATCGAGATTTTTAACGGATTTATCTAAATTTCATAGAACGCTTAATATAACATTAGATACGCATTCATTGTGTCCATCCATAACGTTATCTAACGTTATCGGAGAGATAATGCCATGAGAAAAACACATGTAATGTACGATATCAGAAAAGCCCAATGGCAAGATGAATATCATGTACTGTGAATATATCGTTCAATGTATTGTTAATATTGTTTTACCGCCGAGACACTATCGTGTCTCCCGACTACTATTAAATTCTTTGCTTACAATATAAATGATATTATGACATAAATGATATTACGATACCACAGAGCGTTGCAATTTTATATTCTTAAGAATCAGGTACAAATCTAATCAGTGATTCATAGCTTGAAAAAAAAATTAAGATCATGAGAATGTAGAGTCTTGATAATTTTAACAAGAGATTTTTTTAAAAACTGACAATGACAATAGGATACGCAATCTGAAGATTCAATACGGTTCTTATCGCGCTAGAGACATAATTTCATATTCTCGACTGCAGATTACATCCTTTTATTGTGCATAAATGCGACAAGTATGAAATCGCGGTGAATCCGGCAATGAACTTTTCTCTCAATGTAGCCACATGCGTAACGAGCAAATCATCCTGAAGAAATTTCTCAGAGTAACTGTTCGACCTGTTTTTAATGAAAGCCGGAAGCGCGTATCAATAGCAGCTGTGTTATGTTCCGCGTGTTCAGATCGCGCGCTAGGTGTACCCGCCTGCCGGAATACTTTCATGATTAATTTCTACGATTCCGCCATTTGTTGCATCGCCGATGGTATTATTAATATTTCTGCGAATTTTAGGCGACAATGCGCGACAAAGATGCACGCGGTTTTGACGAGCGAGCGTTTGAGAAAGATCGCATCTTATTTAGAAATTCATTTACATAAGGATCTAACAAGCCGTTTTCTTTGTCGCGGAAAGCATTTCCGTGAGAGAGAGAGATATTTTGTGCTCATAACTACACCGGGCGTAACGCTGCTTTGCGTTGTCTTTCATTGCGGCTCGTTGAAACGTTTCAAAATATATTCTTTTAGAAGGACATTTTAATTGCGAGCATAGAGGGTCGGACAATGTAAATTACCTCGATGAAACGAGCCGCGAGGTGAAGAGGCGAGAATTTTTCAGCGCACTCTCAAACAGGGGAAGCCCCTATATAGTATTATGGTAAAACGTCAGGAAATCCCCGTGAACGATTAGCCGAGAGTCCCTTTTTTTAAACCCGCGCTGTCAGCGCGATATGCTTTGAGGCGACAAAATATAAAAACTTTTGCGACTAGCGCCTGTGCCAGTTAGGGCGGATACGTAATTATCGGTAATTAGAAGAGTGTTTAATCGAACAGCGATATTGTGTTACACTTTTGTTCAATATATAATACTTAATAGCTTTCTTTCTAATAATCTTTTTCTTTCATATTATTAGCGCTTACAACGTTACTAAACTACACGAAAAAATATGCAAAGAATGTACGATAAAATGTATATAAGAAATAGAACGGTTTGTACTTCATATTAAAAGTATAGCACACAAATAATAGTACATTTATTTATCCGAGCGTTAATCTACGCGATGCCATTTTTTGCTGCTTAAATATCAGCGTCAGAAAGACTTCCCGCGGTAATTACACAGCAACATCCGGTACCGCGCTTAAGGAGATTTTAATAACGATCATCCAACGCGACCAGATTGAATCGAAAGAGTTTTCTTATTAGATATTATATCTCAACCTGGAGAAGCGATTATCTCGCAAAAGCTCGAAACAACGCGCGATCCGATTTCTCAGTTCGAAAAAAAAGGAGGCATGTAACATTAATTTCTTGTATACAGGAGCAACGGCCTTGAGACGAACTCTTCCAGCATCCCCCCGACGTCCTTAGAGAGAAAGGACGTCTCTCAAAGGCCTTCCTCGGAGAAAGCCTTTGCCCACTAGATAACCGCACGGAACACCGACATAAGAATCACATCACTCTCCCTTCACCGATCTTTTTATCGCAATCTCGAGACCTCGCCGTAGAACTCGCGGCCGGCAACCAACTCTGGCATTCGCGCACGTCGCGTTTTCTACTCTGTACGATATTAACCTTTTCCAATCCGTTCTATCCGATCCGGCACCGATCTCCATCTCGAACGGCAAGCCTACACTCGCGCATATATATATATATATATAAAATCCCGGGTCGATATTTTATGACCGCGTAAAATTCGAAGCGCCATTTAAATGATACGCTAATAGACTGAATGTGAAGCGACATCTGACCTAAGTCGCCTGTCAAATTTATGTACCAATTTTGTAAGTGTTAAACAGTAATCTTCTGATATACTACAAAGCAAGCTCGAAGGAAATACTCGAGCGAAAATCTTTTTATACTCGCGGAAGCAGAGTGGGTCGATGGAGTTTCAATTGCATTACTTTCTCATCAATTCTCAACAGATGAACCCCCGCTTGTACAAGAGATGAAGTAACGGAGAGAAAGAGAAAAAAAAGAAGGAAAGAAGAGCCGCCAGAGATTTATCCCGTCTAAAAAAATGTTTATCTTCAAAACACTTAAATAATGTTTGAATAGAATAATTTACTTGAACATACATATTCTTGCATTGTGTAACTAAAAAGTAATGCTTTGCGTTTTAAATTGTAATATTCTCTTTATAGAATATTTTCCTCAAATAAATAGATAATATTCGCGAAATTCGAAAATTCTCAGGCCTGGTTTTTCTGTGTCTAGTTAACTTGTAGTTAGACTTAACCTGATGATAATGTAAAAATATTTTTCTATGGTTAATCACTAAACTCATGATTTATCTAATAACGAACTTTTTCCACTGCAAAACTATCAGTGATTTAATTATAACTAACAATTTTTACATTAACATCAGGTGAGGTTATTAAGTCTAAGTTAATCAGAAAATGAAAAACCAAACCTCTTTTTTCTTTTTTCTTTTTTTCTTGAACGCATACTGGAATCTCTCTGCAACGAACCAGAGTTTTGGCGAAGTCGGATAATTTATGCAGCGGACTTCGGATTTCATTTGAAATATGTTGCGGTGAGATTATACGTGCTTCTACAAAGCACGTGTAGTACTTGATGATGAAAGGGATAGACCGGCAACGCGAAGGTAGTATACATTATACAGGGGCACGATCGGCCGCTTTTATATGTCATATCTGCGGGATCGTCGAGAGTCGCGGAAACCACCCGAGCGTACAGTAGCGGTAATTATTGGCCTGGAATCGTCGCCGCGCCGCTTTCGTGTGTTGCGTCGTGTATAGCGCGACGAAAAGGAAAAGCGGAAGAGGCAGTCGACGATGAGGCGGACGTTTGAAAGAAGTTGAAGAGTCGGATATAATAGCGGGTGAACGGGGATGAAAAAGAGCTCTATCACAATCGTAAAAGTCTAGACTCCGGACGCCCCTATCCCGTGAATCATGCGAAGAAATAGTATGCGAAGAAACACATAATTAGTACACGGAAAGAACTTTTGCTGAAGTATTCAAAGATTTAGATTTAGCCATATTAAAAAAGAAAACTTTAAAAAAATTTTAATAAATATTTGTTTTAATAGTTCTAAGTAAATATTTACTAAATGCAAACATATATTTATTTGATACAAAAACCATTAATTTGATTTAACTATAATTTTTTTATTGAATAAATATTTATTGTGTGTAAGTTCACCTTGTACTTTTTACTTTAAAGAAATACGTATTAAGATACAGTGAATTTTTTTTCAATGTTGCTAAAATGTCAAAACTTTTTCCAGTATAATTGTTCATTATACTCGAAGGCTCTAATAATTTTGAGAGTCTAATAAAATTATTTCCGATTTGTAGTTCAATTTTTAATATTTCAGCAAAATCATTCTTTCCACATAAGAGCTCTTCTTATCGAGAATGATTATCACATTATAAGCACTGTAGGAATTTTCAAATTTTAGTCCAACCTATAGCGAGGCCTAATTGCGAGAAATACACGAAATAACTTCTATTTAATTTCCCCCATAATTCCTTTTAATATAATATCGTGAATTCATATCCTTGCACCGAAATAAATATCACTTCAAAATTTGAATTAGCAAATAACAATCACACCATGACTAATTTTGGAAGTTCGTTAGTCATAATATAGCCATTAGTCATTCTGTCGAAAGAGGAATAAGGGATAACCTTCGGCTTTGTATTTATATTTATGAGGAGCTTTACGTCCACAAAGGATCAAAACGTTAAGATTTTTCTCGTCGGGAGTAAAGTTCACTGCAAACTACATCTTTAAGCTCGTAAGAGCCATTGTCGTAACGGTTGCATCTTTTTACGATGCTTTTACGCAGTTTTATCGTTTGGAAGTCTCGGACTGGCACAATACCATCCTACGATGGTTTACGCGTAAACCTAGTGCCGTAATGTTGCTGGGATAATTCCGCGTTGCCATGACTCCCGGCGAAGTCTATACTCGATACATGAATTCGTAATGACGGTTCTCCGGGAAACTCTACAAATCAATTCACGCTCGCACCAACGGTTTTATGAGGCGGACTTATCATCGATCGTCGCGGATCATTCGCATCATCCAATAACGAGCCGCTTCAAGCAGCACGAATTTCGCTCTCGTGACGGCAATACGATCGTCGATTTCACCATTCTCATCGAAATTCGTTGCCGGTGAAAAGGATACTCGATCACTTCGGGTCGAAAGCGCAACCACGCTCTCGATCGGGAACGTTTCCGGGAGGTGTATCCATTCGGTATTCGGATAACATTACCGTGTCGAGATCGTAAAACCGTTAGAGAATTAACCAGAAACCGCACGCACTTTTCTCGGAAAAGCAACTTATATATTACGAGATCGAGATAAATCTGACTGAACAAAAAGATACTGCTATTTACTTGGTTTATTACCTAATACGATAGAGTATTATCAGTATATGACACGAAAAAGAAAAAAAATAATTTCGCTTATGCACACAGTAAAAACATTTCGTATTTGTGTTATGTGGAAACGATTCGCTCAAGTCCTTCTTTTGTATTGTATTTCTTAACGTATTCGACTATTAATGTGATTATTATAGTTCGTTAAATTCATATTCAATATCTCTCAATTAGTGCCGAAATGACATAATTTATGAGTAATTAAACAAAAACCATAAAATGAAAACAACGTATTTTGAAACGTAAATTCTAAGACGAATGAATAAAATATGTATTATTTTAATAGATCATAAATATTAATTTTATCAAAAAAATATGCTTCCACAAATTTTAATTGTCAGTATTATCTTTTTTATATTTATCTTCTTAAATAATATTTGTATTATCTTCTCTCATACTTATTTTGCGTTAAATTAACACATTGGGACATGTGAAACATGTTAAATTTAACAGAAATTTTCCAACGTTGCAAGATCGCGAGCAAATATTTAATTTCTCCTTGATTAATTAATATAATTCTCATTCGCGTGCGTCTGACTGATAATTAATGTTTGCAAGATAATTTTATTGTCATTAAAATATATCGTTAGACGCCGCGAGTGCACACGTGCTCGTTTCCGCTCGGAAGGTGCATAGCACAATGGCATTTACGTGACACAATCGTACAGTTGTAGTAGCGTTAATCATCACTACTAATTGACACGTGAATGAATTACGTTCGCGGTTCGCTCACTCAAGTCTTTTTCTTGTCAATTCATTAGGCACTAGGCATGTGATACGCGATATGCGCGACCTTGAAAGAGAACCAATACTATCACTTTAGTCTCCCGAACATGTTTTTCATGACACCTTGCTACGAACCGATACAATCGTATTAGCGCGTACGTAATTTGAGTACTTTACTACCGACAGATAAAAGTCTATCAATCGTAAAATAATACGACCACGATAAGAGTTATATAGTGATTGCAGAAGCTCTTTCTGCACTGCGTTCGGTAGCTTTTGATCAAATAAACTACCATTGATCTGTCGATGGTTCAGAAATTAAGTAAAGATCAGCTAATTGATTAATTTGATACTTACCATTAATATATTTTATTTTTAACATAACTTTTTGTGAAGAAAAACATAATTTGATGATATAAATTTTAGATTAACGACAGATATAGAGTTCTTTTAGAAAATCTTCTCTCAATTTTTCAATTTCTCTAAATGTGAGACACGTTTCATAATACAAGACGGACTGTTGCGGAAATATTGATTTATTATTTTCAGCTTTCATGGAATAATAATATCCCGAAATAAACACGAGTGATATTTAAAATGGCACATCTTTTCTCTTTTACATTACGTGAATCTATCTGTGAATAATGTTTACGAGACACGCAACCACCTGTTTTTACATCAAATATTTTATATATATTATACATCGAGCAAATCCTAATCAGCATCAGAGATTACGAGACCAGTTAGACACTTTCAAGGTTTTCAACGATCGGCTTTGCTTTTTGAAGCGTACCTGCCTCTCTCCCGTCCAAAACCCCCTAGGTACGACTTTGCACAGACGGCATTCACTTTCACCTCGCATAATTTATTCTATACCAAGCGGATAAATTGGAGGCATTTGGCGTATGTAAGTCGCCAATTTAATAGCGCGATTACGAGGTGAGACATACACTCCTTTTTTTTTCTCTTTCTACCGAGGCTACTTTAACGACGCTGATGTGTACTTTATATGCCACGAAGAATACATCTTGAGCGTTAATATCATTTGACTTTCCATTCGCTGCGTTCTACGTCTCTCAGCAGTGCAGAGTATTTTTTCGCACACAAGAGAGAAAAAAAAGGAAAAAAAAACAAAAATCCTAAAGAATTTTGGCGCACGCGCGAATATTTGAATCGTGATTTGATTTTATAATAAATTTACGTATCGCTCAAATCTATATTAACCTTAAAATCTCGCGATAACCTGTTCCTATTTATTACCGTGACGTCCTATTTATCATTCGAGCGTTTCTTATCTATAAAATTTTGTCATTTTTTTATTATGCGATGAAAACACGTAACATGGTTGTTATGAAAAATCATTTAATTATGAAAGAACACAGACAAAAAAAGAGGAAAAATAAACAGTTGAAAAAGATTTTATAGTTTGGAAGATTTTAAAGAAAGTTTCACAGCATTTTCAGTTTTGTAGGAAAACTTCTTTGCAAAAAAGATTATTGATGTTTTAAATCGCTATTAACATAGAAATAGTCATTTAAATACAACGAAACGTACACATTGGGAACAAACAAAAAAAAAAGGATGAGAAAAATTGTAAAGAAAGATGAAAGGGAAGAAAGGGTCAGATAAAACGTCAGGCAAAATCATTACAATGGACAGGGAATCATTACAATAGTCCAGCTCTTCTTTTTAGTTATTTCTTTTAGAAATAGCTTTCCCAAAGGAGGTATTTCGAATGATTAATGTTTTCTAAGAAATTTCTTTTTAGAACATTTTCTTTTAAAAATAAAAAACTTCTCCAAGAGAAATTATCTCTGAAAATCTCAAACTACAAAATTTTCTGTAGATACACTGAAAAAAAAAGATCAACGGCATTATTTTAATTAAAAAATAATCTTGCTGATTTAACAGTATTAATAAAACAAATAAAATTTTATTGAAACGAGAATAAAACGTGTTTTATTAACAGTATTATGTGTGAAATAACAAAATTGTTTTCAATTAAAATAATGCTATTGACATTTAACTTTTTCAATGTATAAGATTATTTTAAGAAAGAAAATATAAAATATTTAAATTACAAGCAAAGGCCTTGATAAAAAATATATATTTTTTTTCATACACAAATAAAAGAGCTCGATAAAAATATTATTAATAGCGCAATAACTTTAAAGAATTTCGTATATATTCTAGAATTCGATGTACATATCATAAATTCTTTTTAGGTAAATTAAATAAATAAATGTAAGAAGAGAACTCGTTTACGATATCGATCAAATCACTGTCAATCAACAATAATAATGTTTATCATTCTATCTCTTTAATCTGAATAACAATTCGAGCCATGATACTCCGTTTAGCCTTCAGATTAACAAGATGGATAATAAAAGAAAGTAATAAAAAGGGAGAGATGGATTTTCTCTCCGCTTATAAAATACATACAAGCGGTCGTTATATAGCCCGGTTCTTTCGGTTCGAGTTATTCGAGTTTCGAGGAACAGCTGTACTTCTCGAAGGGGAACGCCCCTTTTCTTACGAGATACAGCCGACACAGCAGCAAGTCGAACCGGCCCTTGGGAGCATAAGGGATTCGAACCTTGTTGCGCTTTTTAAACGACCTTCTTCATTCTTCTCTCTCTCTCTCTCTCTCTCTCTCTCTCTCTCTCTATTTAGATCTCTCGTTTGTTGCACTTTTAAACTCTTCGTAGGATCGTTCATTCAAATGTTTGGTCGCTACTGGTAGACTGGTAGACGGAATGTCGGAGCGGAAAAATCTCGGTTCATGAAGATGCTTCACGTGTTTAATTTTGTTTGATATACTATCAATTTGTCACCAACAATTTATTACGCCTTAAGCAGATAATTCTCAATGTCGTTGATGTATTATTAATTAACGAAAAGAGATATCTATTTCGACATGATAACTTCAAATTCTCGGTGATAATTTCAAGTTATCTTTCTCATAGATGTTTAAGATTATTTAAAATAGATGTTTATATTAATCGAAATAAATGGATAAATGGATGCAGATGAAATGTTAAAGTGTGACTTTGCTATCTGTTAATTTTAGACGTGACGTCAATTGTTATCATTATTTTATCAAAGTAGTTAGTGATTCAATGATCCAGAACTGGTAGGGATAAACATTAAAATCTCATTACTTAAACGAGTTTAAGCAAACACGGCTTCTAAAACTCATAGAATCTATTCGCGACGGAACTTTCCGCGATCGTTCGTTTCGCAGCGTGTAAATAAATATTTATCGCGATAATACGAAAAGTCGATTTTCGCGTGATTTCAAGTGTCGTTTCCCTCGCCTGTTTGAAAATACCGAACGGCGAAATTGTTATTTTACATCGAGATCGTTTTCCGGTTGCTTTACCGGCACGTCGCCGCAACGTGTACAGCGCAATTCGCATCGGGAGGCGAATTACAAGTCACGTAATAAAAGTGAAACAAAAAGACGAGATATCGACGATACTCAAAGTGACGAGGTTGCATACGAAATTTCTCGCTATCTCGCGGGTCTTGGGGATATAAAGGCATTCGTACATTCAACGACGATATTTTGACGAAGTCACGCCCCACCTGTGCCATGGCTCCTCTACTTTCGAATCTCGTCCGGGAGGTTAGAATCAGCTGATGTAAGAATTCGCAATCGCTTTACAACGCTTCATGCTCGTTAGACCGCGTATATTCCTCGGTTTAAAACGCGCGCGGTCAGAAAATCGCCAAGTTGTAAAAATAAAAAGGGCGGACGAAGAAAAAGAAACAGATATCGCCATTCATTCGAACGCTCTAGAATATAGTCTAGAAAGTTCTCTCAAGCGCTAAACAAAACAACAATTGATAAAACAAATTTGATTGCAAATAAGAAATCAAATTTAATAGTAAAAAGAAAAAATAATAACGACTGAAAACATACAGCAAAATATTATTGTAATAAAAAAAACCGATTAATTGATTGATTGAATTGGAATTTGTTGGGCGCTCCGAGATACAGTCCCCTCCAGCGCTTGTCAAAAACATTGTATAAAATACATTATAAGAATAGAGAGATTATAACTATAAAAAGTATGTTTTTTAAAAATAAACTCAGGAAAGAAAATAATATATCAGTAAACGAATATGAGAGTTTCAACTCTTAAAAGGCGCAAGTTGATATATTCGAGAAATGAAAAATTTAAAGACCTCTCCTGCAAACTAGTTAACAAATTATCGCATCAAGAGGCATAATAAAGCATAATAGCGGATATCATAATCAAGATAAGAAAGAGAGAGAAAGAGAAAGAGAGAGAGAGAAAGAGCGAGAGAAAGAACGAGAGATAGAATCCACGTGTTACAATTTTTTTAAGCCCGGGTGATTCGGTCAGCCCGAATCGCCGACACGGTATTTAACAATTAAGAATTACGGGAGGATACAAAAATAATACGAAAATTCGCACACGAGCGCGTCCAGAAGATTAACTTGCAGAAATGTTGCCATCTGCGACGTGACACTACGCGAAGAGATGATTCATTTGTTTTCACGCTCTCGTGGTGGATCCTTGCAAGATCCTCGCGCAAGATTACTCGGACGAGTATTCGGGAGACTTGGAAAAGATTCTCGTATATCGTCTCGTCGGAGATTCCGTACGCGCGAAAATGCGTTCGAATCCTGTTACACGCGTACGGGGTGGACTTTTTTTTTATTCTGCATGGCTCGTTCTCGCGCTCTCGTATATTACGTAATTTGTCGTTGTCAAAGTAGCAGACATGTCGACATCGCTCGCTTAACTCGCTCGGCGCCGCTGTTACAAAGCCGCAAAGAAAAAGGGCAACCACATACCGAGACGGAGGGAAGCGTGTCGAATTTTCGGAGTTTACCGGCCTTCGAGAAAATTCTTCTCGTAACGGGTGTAAAAAGGGGAGGAAGAAAAGGAGAAAGAGAGAGCAGCTGTTCGGCAAAGAATCAAGTGGTCTCTCGAACGTGATCTTGGAGGAGAACGGATTGCAAGGAGAGACAGAGAGATGAGAGAGAGAAAGAAAGAGAGAGACATATGGAGGAGGGAGCGGAGTAATAATTAAAGAGAGGGGAAGCTACAAAGAAAGGGGGGAGAGGGAGAATCGAGCCCCTTGAAGACGTCTTCTCAGGCGTCGGCGACGGGAAGACGTCGTTGCGACAAAATTTCGCACGAAATATGGCGAGCAAGCAACACGACACGATCGGGTGTCTCTCGCCAAGACTCTTATTCTCTCTCCTTGGCACGATATTACGACACACGTACGCAGCACGCGCGCGCGCGCATACACGCCACTGTTTCTCGCGGTGACACGCACGCACTTACGTGCACGTATGTGTGCGCGCCGCGCGCGCACGCACACACACACACACACACACACACACACACACGCGCGCGCGCACACGCGCGCACGCACACGCACGCGGCGAGCTCGCGCGCACGCGCGCGCGAGTGCGACGATCCTAGCCTCCCTAAAACGTGCGAGAAAATACCGACGGACAAGGGAGAAAACGTACTCACCTTAATCTTGAGGTACTCCTTGATGGCACGTTGCGACGAGTCGGTGAGCTTGACAAATATCAGGGATTTGCGCTCGTCGAAATTGCCGTGCGACGACAAACCATACTGGACATCTGGCACCAGCGCCATTTCTTCGTCTCCCATTTCGCCGTGTGCGGCTTCTCACTGTCTCGCTCGCTCGCTCGCTCGCGCCGCACCGTCTCGCTCCAACCCGCGCGCACGACTTGCCGTCCCCTCGGCGCACCACACAGCTGACGTCCTCCGCTCGTCTGGCTACTCGGGCAACGCCGTGAAGCAGCGCACGACGACAACGCGCCTTCTCTCTCTTCTTCTCTCTTCTTCTCTCTTCCTCTATCGCACGGCACTCGCGCGCGTTTCTGTATTCCAGCCTCCCTTTTTTCCTCTCTCTCTTTCTCTCTCTCTCGCTCTCTCTCTCTCTCTTCTCGTCTCTTTTCTCACCACCCCTCGTTGAACGCACGAATTTTCGCGCGGCGCGATATTCGCGCCGTACGGCACGCGGAACGTAACACCGCAAGACGACGACACCCGATGATGACGGATATCTTCAGCCGGAACTCTCGACGCGGGACGAGACGTTCTTTCGCAAAACGTGTTTTCCTTTTCGTCACGCTCACACCATCATCTCCACCGCCGTCGTCGTCGTCGTCGTCGTCGTCGTCGTCGTCGTCGTCGTCGCCTCCTCCTCCTCCTCCTCCTCCTCCTCCTCCTCTCCCGTACAGTTTGCTGTATGCTCTTTGCTCTCCTTCTCTTTCGCTCTCACGACTGTCGACACAGTATACTCGCGATCGCTGAGGTTCCCCCCCACCCCGGACACGATACCACAGCTTTAGCACCCCGTGGATGTTTTTTTTTAACAGCGAACCACCCTCATGTGCGTTCGCGATTTCCCACCTGCTCCGATCTTTCTCAACCGTCGCATATTACCAGACCGACGCGACTCATCCCTCTGATTTCTTCCTCCTATAAACTGAACGCCAAAAGTCCGGTAGAATAGATGAGAAACAGCGCCCGTCGTTTCGCCACAAGGAAACACGACTACACACTTTCGAACGGCCACCTGGTAGGCGGGGCTTGTGGAAGAGCCGTTCGACCAATTGCGTCGCGCGCAACCGGATAACCCGACAGTCAAACCAAGGACGACCTCGCCGTCCTCGCGCGGTGACGGCCAACGATCGACTACCTGCCGGCTTTTCCCGTTCCGCGCCGCGTACCGTTGCCGCCACCTATCGGCGCCGCGCGGATTTATAGCGAATTCGATTGGATGCACTAGTCCATATTAAACCCAATTAAAATCGTTGTACACTAGTGCATATTTAATGCTTTCTGTTACTGCACTACAACTCTCTTTCTCGCTTTCGACAAATATCTAGCATATATCTGTCTCACTTTAAGTTCCAAAAGTTTACACTTGTTCAGCCACAGAAAGCAGACCTTAAGTCTGTTCGCGTTGCGCTTGAAGTCCTCAAAAATTTTTCCACTTAAAACAAGATAGATATGCGCATATATAATTATAAAAGTGATCTAAATAAAAAATCAAAACATAATGTATTATTCTATAACATAATGTATAATTTCATTCTAATTTATTTATTTATTTATTTTTTTTTACTTAAAATACTTTCATAATTACCGGTACATATTTGATTCTGAAAAAAGAGAAAGCAAAGAGACGCTGAGTGTAAAAATATCTATTGTACTCAATATCTTTCGCTTTCTTTTTCTTCAACTCTCAAGGATATATTTATCTCATTTTAAAATTTAAATTTTGGGTTTTACAAGCAAATAAAACCTATTCCGTGTGTAATAAGTAAAATACAAATATGTTGAATTATAAAATACATACTTTACTTAATAGTACAATAAGATGTATTGAAGATTTCATGATTTAGCTCGCTTTTTGTATTTAAGACATTCCACATTAAACCGTCGGGCAACTTTAAAACATCGTCATTTTTCTTTTTTTATTTAATTTGCTGACATATTCTACAGATAAAAATGTGAGACGCGTGTTTCGCGAAAAAAATTTTAAATTGCTGATTTGACGTGAAATTTATATCATTTATATTAAACACATATTTTTACGTCAATTTGTGTAGCGGCTTTAATATTGCATCTAATCCATCCAATCAAATTCGCTGATAATTCTTTTCTCCTCATAACGGCGCACGAGAATTCAAGAAAGAGTTCGAGAAGATCTCTTTCTACAAAATGCTTACTCACGCAGATACGGATATTCGTTAGATTATCTCATCGCGCATTGAAATGCTGTGTTTATAACAATATAATTAAGCAGAAAAGACATTACACAGGTACAATGCGGAGTTTATTCGACGCGTGTGTCTAGTTACTTTACGAGTGGAAAGCATGAAGTTAGCCACCAATACTTCGATAAAATTCGACATTTCGATATTAAAACCATAAAAATGCAAAATTGATTTTCGGTCGAATGAATCGATGATTCGGAGAACGAAAACAATTTTTCATAATGTGAATTTTGAAATTTCATAAAATTGGTTGACCAGCTGTGTGCCTGCCATCTAGGAATTTTTCGAATGAACTATGTTGGCGTCACTGTTGTTTTGATGTAAGAAGTCTCGTTACGTCTCTCTGATTGAACAAAATAATTTAAATAGTTATCTCGTGATTCTTCGATACTTGCTCGAAAATGTACCGAACATTTCTCGGTGCCACGGCTATATTAATGATGATAGAATTGAACGTCTATACAGCCACCGATTGGTGGTGGGGAGCGAAAGATCCATTTGGTCCATATCCGAGAATACCGAATAAAGATTTGGTGAAGGTAACCTTTGTGATTTTTAATTTCTAAGTTTAGATTTCTCGAACGGTAGTCAATTTAATTTTGAGTGCTTTTCACTAAGAGACACGGATGAGACAGTGCTTTCCATTTATGCTTTCCATTTTTATGCAAAAACTTGGATCTTTTTCATTTGTTTGACATCATAACCCAGAAATGTATGTTCTTTTTCATTCTGACAAATGAGATTCAACTAAATTTTTACCTGCAATGTGCACAAACTCAAAACTATGTACTTTACTGAGTCTTGTTAACTCACATTAAAATCGGGACTTTAAAATCTGTATTGTTATGCAATAACATTTGTCACCGATAAATAAACGAGTAATGACATGCATCATTATTTGAGTATAAAATACTCGTGTAATTTTGAATCAGTATTAATTATGTAAAATTGGAAAGAAATTAGTCAGTGAATCATTATATCTTTGTTTGCCAATGTTAAACAAAGATAAAAGATCATTTTATTACACTGTACTTCTTACTGGAAAGCATCATTTAACTTGAGGATCATTTTGTTTGAAATTAATATTGATCGTCATTAGAAGAATAATTATTGTACATGAAATCGTTTTATTATTTATTTAGATACTTTTGATGTAAGCAAAGATGTCATGATTATTATTTATTATTACAGAAAGAAATTACATTCGCAGAGGAGTGCAGAAAATTTATCACTGCGCCTAAAGATGAATGGTATTAGGGGAATTTCATTAAGGGAACTTCATTAACTTTAATTGTACAGTGAATATGTATGCATTTTTTCCTTGGGAAAAATGTAGTAATAAATGTTATAGTAATTTATAATATAATATTAGTTGTGTTTTGAATTAGAATTTAAGGAAATCATAAAAGGACCTTGTTATATATTTTTATATATTTGGATGCTTCCCATTTAATGACACAAGTTGACACAAACATTGTATCTTTCTTGGTATTCCATGAAAAACGAAAACAAAACGATACTTATATCAACTTGTCATCAAATAAAAAACACTTATTGGCGCTTGATAAATCAATTTTCTATAATAGTTGTGATTTGAAATAGCACAATGCTATTATGACAGATATTTTTACTTCAGTGTTCTTGAGAAATGTCGGATGTATTATATATATATTTACTAAATTTTCAATTTTTGTTGATAGAAGTTTTATTGACATAAAATATGAAAGTGATTTCATTTATAAAGAAACGATTCTAGTATTTTAATACTTACAAAAATGTGTTATCTTAAATGTGTAGGAATAGAGTCGGTATTTTAAAAATATTTCTAAAATATTTCAGCTTGTAAATTTCAATTTAATTTAATATAATCTGATCGCTTTACATGAAAAGTATTACAAAGGATGGAATAAAGGAGGATCATGGACACAACCCCGGCGACAGAATATGGAATAACTTCAGAGGCAAGTATTTTCGAATAAGTTTATTAGAGTCCCTGGATTACCTTCCCCTGAGGCAGCTTATCCCAATAAGAAAGCCATCCTTTCTACCCTTCGCTCAACGGTACGCACCGTCTTAATACATTGCAAATTTCACTTTCATTTTTCGTTTCGCTATTTCACTTTAAGAGCACCCTTCGGATATGGTACATTGATTGCAAAAACGAGGAACGAGAGAAGTGTGCGAATGGACCACGGGTGGGGAAATGTGAAATTAAGAATTGTCATATCGAACGTGTGACTCGTTTACTTTTTTCTTAGGACGTCAATCATAAAATTTCGTTACTTTACAGAATCGCTGGAAGCACGATAGCGGCTGCACCGGATCGTCCGAATGTTTATAAGTACAAACTCGTCTTCGCATTTTCGGACCGATTCTGCCAACCTGATTTAACAGCTTTACTTATAATTAACTAAATTACGTCCATTATACATATTATTCTACATATTACGCTATAATCTAGAAATAAACAATCACTTGCTATTACAGAGAATTGAACGATGTTGATAGAATCATTTCTCGAAAATCGACGAGATTTTTTCGAAGATCAGAGTTCGGGCGAAATGCAACCGCTACGATGCCTCCTTGCGATACAAACAACTTTACCATAGGCAATGTGATTTTTTTTTAAAAACATTTACAACGCGGAAGTATATACGACGATGCAACGCAACGCAATCAATTTTGTAAAATCAGCGCTCGTCTTCGTCTGTCACTTTTAATACACTAACACAATGTCAACGAAATGTATCTGAAATACTTCACAACAATATTTTTCTTTTTTATGTACAGTTATCCCAAGAAGATCGAAATACTTTTAGTTCCACTTTTCTGTTTCTTTGTTTTATCGCAACGCAGCAACAAGAATATACATGAAAAATGGCAAATAAGATGTATTTCGTCTTTTTTTTTTTGAAGAATTCTTTCTCATGCAAAATTGTTCTGAAAAAGATTGGGGTGTGTGAATATTCTCATTCGCTTTACTTCTCGCTCAAACCGTTTACCTGCGTACTTGTATTATTTGCGCAAAATAAAAGAGGAAAACGAAAAAAATACGGCGTAGCGTATTGTAACTAGGGTTATCAGATCTTATACTGACATTTCTGGGACATGTCTGAGGCGATGGTTGAAAAATGGATAATTAAAGTATTTCACTTGATTTTAAATAACAAAGTATTTGATTCACTACGGTCTGAATGTTAATCTAAATGCTTAGGACGGTCGCACGGAAGGCAAGAGATCCGAGTTCGACTCCCGGCCGAGGTAATATTTTTCACAATAAATTTATTACAGTTTTTTAAGATTAATTTCGGAAATTTGGGGGATTATTAATATTTCAGATTGATTGCGTTGAAAGACAAACATATCGGCACGCAATTATCATTTCTGAAATTAATTCATGTATATGAATATATATAATAGTTCAACATCTTAACATTCAGATCGTAGTGGCGCTTTGTATTTAAAGTAATGTATTTAACATAAACGGTCTTGTTTCCAATCTTATTTAAAGTATTTGAGTTAAATTTTTAGTTAGTATCCTCACATAAACCACACGGATTATGATTTATGTGGAGATACTAACCGAAAAAATATATGTAATTCAAGTACTTTAATCCATTTTTCAATCATCACCTCAGAGACATGTCTCGAATATGGTATTAAATCTGACAACTCTAATCGTAACAGATACAAGGCGTGTTTTTTTAGTTGAATTTCTTGCATGGCTCCTTTCCTCCTTTTTTTCTTCAGTGAAGCGATATGGAAGAAACATGAACTACGTAAGAAGTTCAGTTAAAAAGAACAGGGCCATGATAACACATGAAGGCAAATACGTGTGGGACATCAGAACTTTTATGGAGTGGGAAGAGGGGGGAGAGGGTAAAATTTCGATGGGATAATGGATGTTCGGAAAATCACCGTTCCGTGGCTGTCTCGGGATTTCTCTTTGGGATCTTTCCCATTTTCCTTTTAGATGACTAGTATTTGTAGTATGCTGATATAGACAATTTATGATACAATAATAAACAGTCTGTGTATATTTGCACAAGATATCTTTCCTTAAGCGTAGTTTCTCCGAACTGCATGCCCTTTGTCTAAAAAATTGTTTACTTAATTTTAAATTTTTGTCTCAATAAATATATCATAATTTATATCATCACCCCTTCAATATTCAATATTGAGTTCAATATTCAAATATGAGTTTTAAATTAGAACCCGAATAAAATTAACCGAAAAATATAATATTTCACATAACATGAAGAATATTATTTTTGTTGCAATTCTTAAATTTTCATAAAGCTCTCCATTTTCAATTCTTTTTTTTTAAGATGACTTAAAATTGATTGAGAAAAATTTGCAGTTTAAAGGAAGCGCGCGGAAGAGAACGAGAGACATCGTGTATAATAATATAATATGACTCTTAAAATATTATTTGCGGTGAAAATGGGCGGAAAAGTATGTTTTCTCTGAGTTTTAGATATGTTTTAGAATAGATTTAAATATCGCTTGAGGAAAGATAAAGTGAAATAGATTTACTGCGATCGAGCGGGTGAGACAGCAACACGGATCGCGATCATGACCATGTATATGTATATATGTATATATATATATATATATATATGTATATGTATATATAATGTATATACACACTTGTAAATATGTATATAATATGTGCAATTGTATGTGCAATATATTCTGTGATTACACGATCGATTTGCGATAATATCTTACACGTGCGTGTGTACTGTCGATGCGAAAAAAAAATTAGATTACAAAGGATATTTTCGGTTGGGCAACGGCGAACAGACGCGGTGTCGACGCGAGTGTGACTCGCTTATTATGACGATGGCGATGATGATTGAATGATCAAGATTTCGCACTAACGATCTTTCCCCTCGTCTTCCTAACTGAATTGAAAACCACGAAGTCTCCGACCGAACCGAGAAATAAATCTTAATTATTTCTGCGAGTAAATAGTGTCGGTCGATATCCGAGTAGCAGCAAGAACTGTATTTTGTCACATTACGTGCATTTGAAGAGGCGAATAAATAAGAAAGGCAATACTATTTCTATTCTCTCGAGACAATCGTCTTTAGTGCTCACTTTGATATTTAACATTCATCAGTTGAATATCGCTAGTTATCCAAATTCCATGATGCATAATATATATAATTTTTTATCTCGTACATATCTCTCCATTCATTCATTCGCCTCTTCTTGTCACACCAAATATATATCATATATGTATCATATATATAATGTCGTATTACTCGAATAAAGACCAGCAACGAATCACAGTCAAATGAATGCTGTACACGTGCTGGATTTCCACCCGCGTGATTCCGTCACGCTGTATATATATTTACGCATATGTATACAACCGCATATATTTAGCTACGACTTAAAATTAACAGTATTTAAACTCTGTTTCTCTCTCTCTCTCCCTCTCTTTTTCTCTCTCTGATATATAATGCGATGATATGGTACGTGATGTGTGTGTGTGTGTGTGTGTGTGTGTGTGTGTGTGTGTGTGTGTGTGTGTGTGTGTGTG
>NW_012130083.1:3805845-3806920 GCF_000143395.1 Atta cephalotes
CGTGTGCGTGTGCGTGTGCGTGCAATGATTTAACGATGATATAACTCTAATAGGTCCCTCTTTCGATCATTTCTCTTTTCTCTGTCTCTCTCATCATTTGACTATAATGTTTCCCTTGTAATTATCTAACTAATCGGATTTTAAATCCCCTGTCTCCTCGCTTTTATACCGCACTTCGAATTCCGTCCGTATACACTCGATTACTCTAAATATATGCAAGAACTCATTGAATACATAAATGTATAATAAATAATAAACGCGAAACCGTGTTCTCACGGCACACACAGTTAGCGCTTGAAAATACGATCGTCCGAGTTTTAATTTTATTTCATCTAATACAGGTCGTCTTTTTAACGTCAACGTGACGCGAGATTCAGACGATCGTATATTTACGCTAAATACACCGTCAGAATACGGATATTGGCCATACGACAGTTAGATCTTTAGTATTAACACGAAACGATTAACGAATCATCGTTAGAATCAATAACTTTTCAACGTATACGAAATAGAATCTTTTATAACCCAAGAAAGAGACTTACGTCTTTAATTTTTATTCGCTAACTACGTGCGGCACGATATTAATGAATGATGCACGATATATCCTTAAAACGAGGCAAGTCATATTGTATATATATATATATGGATCTCTATATATCTAATTGAACGGTGCGATTGATGCGAGCCGACATCCTCCGTGAACCGCATCTCACTATGCATTGATGTCACCAGGCTTGCAATCGCCGTCCGATATGGCAGAATATCGAATCAATCATGAGGACAATACTGGTATTCATCGAGCGAGAGTCGTTCGCTACAATGATGATGGTAATAATGACAATGATCTGTTTTCAGAGATGAGAAGCGTAACGACGTGCGTTCGGAGCTTAATTCGATCGTGTGAATATGGAGTCACACAAGCGTTATCCCACGTGTGTGTGTGTGTGTGTGTGTGTGTGTGTGTGTGTGTGTGTGTGTGTGTGTGTGTGTGTGTGTGTGTGTGTGTGTGTGTGTGTGTGTGTGTGTGTGTGTGTGTGTGTGTGTGTGTGTGTGTGTGTGTGTGTGTGTGTGTGTG
>NW_012130083.1:3807247-3822777 GCF_000143395.1 Atta cephalotes
TGTGTGTGTGTGTGTCGATGTGTACGCGTGTATACATTTTGTGTATCGTGTATAAGGTGTTATATACATTTATGTGCATCCAGTTCGCTGGAGAACAACGCGGTCGGTGTGAGTGAACAAACGGAAACGTTTATCGATGAAGATTCGGTACTCGGGATATTCTACGCAGGTATTCTTTGTGTTGAATGTGCGTGTTTCATACTCGGATATAATTACTTTGGGTCACCTTGCATGCTCGTGACCTGCATAGCGACGTATCATCGAAATCTTTCTCCTACTGTCTTTATAATTCTTTCTTTCGCTTCGTTCTCCTCGCTTGAAAAATTTTTCTCGACAATAACGGCGCTTTCCGTGAGACGACGAAGCCTGCTTCTTTTCTTCACTCGTTAGTCGTAATTACCTAATAAATCACGCAGATGATACGCGCAGAAAGTTACGCGTTTCGCGTTTCGCGCGAGTTCATCGTGCCTCCTCGCGCCTATTACGAGTTTACTCTTAATACGCTTTTACTTACGAAACACAAACATCCCGTTTTGTTTTATATATTTTTTAGGTACATTACATATGTGTCAATACGATTTTCAAGCATAGTATTGTCAACAGTTGTGTATATCTTTTATTTTCTCTCCTTAATTTCCTTCTTGTTATGTAACCTTTCTCTTCTCCTTGCTAGAAAAATGTATATCTCGTTCGTTTATAGCGATCTGGAGTCTGCCTTGAATTTTCGATCATAATTTTCTCGTCGGACGCAAAAGTTTGCGGCAATCACTTGGAAACTTCCCTTTGATGCGAACGAGAAGTAAACATTTCATTCTTTGTACAATTTTCTTACGCTAGAAAATCGGAAAATAACGACGGCTTGATTTGCTGATAACTTTGATCTTCCAAGATGATTATAAATTATTTCGACCAAAATATCAAACATAAAAACTTATTTATTTAAAATTGTAATTATCACTCAGAGGACTGAGCATGATATAAAATTATGAAAAATAAGTTTTAAGAAAGACTAACATAAAATTATTTCTGGTTTAAGCATAAATTACTAATTAATAATTTTTTTCAGATCTTTGCTTAAGTTTGTCGAATGGATTCTTTTTCATTTGGATTCAATTATTAGGAGCTAAAAACATTTTTGTCGTTATGCTCTACATACTTTTGCGTCCTGTATCTTCACATTTGTATGTCTCCTTGCAGCTGATAATATCGCGAATGAAAAATTATGATTTGTCGATGCGGTACACAGGGTGTTCCAGGTTTCGTCCATCTACGGACTCTCCGATCAATTTCGAATATTTTTCCTTAACGAAAAGTGTTAAGGCAGCGATAAGTTTTTAAACTGTAAGATGGTAAAAAGCCTAATAATTTCAACGAGCGGTAAAGATGACGGAATCTTAATCTTTATTCAATTCGAAGCGAATTTTACTTTCACAGTATTTTTACTTGAGGCTTAGACATATTTAATATTAGAAAGTTGAATAAAACTATCGCTAAGGAAAAATTAACTGCGAATTGGTCGTGGAATCAATAGATGAAATGTAGACGAGTCTGAATCACTCTGTATATATATATGTAATATATGTATCTCTCTCTCTCTCTCTCTCTCTCTCTCTCTCTCTCTCTTTCTCTTTTTCTTTTTCTTCCGTTATTATCGCGACAAGACTCCTCGGACGTTTATAGAGAATAGAAATATGGGAATGTATTTAAAGAAGAAAAATACTGTTGTTATGTTTAGGATCGGTGTAATGTTGTAGTCGCATCTATTTTTTTGTTATCTGTAATTTCCAATCTCTGTACAATTTCTACCTTCCGCATACGCGGATTCCGTCTGCAGATCTCCCCTCGTACGTGTATTTGTATATTTGTATATTTCTTGTGCGTGTAAAGTGTAACGTGTCAGTGTTCTTTTAAAGGGTAATTATCACAGAATACACGAGATATTTTCATTAAGCTTACAAGATATTAATCGAAGCGGAGAGTAGGAGGAAAAATTGACGGCCGACCTCGTCGACGGTCGCGATGATTGCGGATCTGCGACCGGAAGGAACGAGTATCGAGGTAATCTGGATGTCCCCGTCGACGAGGCCGATCTGAGTGCCGAATTCGCCAGCCCTTTTGTATTAAGTAATGTACTTAGTGTTAGGCAGCGGAGAAAATAGACACTTTTACACTTTTACAAATGAAGATGGTGGCGAGATCGCGGGGTGTTTTTCTTTCCTCCAGCTTGAATTTTTCCGAAATCATCAACGACAGATACAGATGCAGATGCTTTATAACCTCTGAAATGAATAATTGATCTCCGAATTGAAGTTAAAAAAATCTAATATATTTTCATCTTATATCATTCCATCAAACAGAAGATATAAGAATCGTGTGCTGATAATCTTCCATTTTTCTTTTTAAAAATATTTAAACAAATTAAACAATTTAAACTTAGCGAATACAAATTATTAATTTCCGATTCATTAATGTTAATTAATTTTTCTTAATTTCAATTTTCTTAGATTCTTAAAGAAGTATATTCGAAGACTGTTAGAATTCTTCCATTCATAACCTTCGATGTATCCAAATTTGGTAAGCATCTGCAACTGAAATAATCATTCACTCTTTAGATGACTCTCGTCTCTCTTTCTCTATCTGCCGATCGAAAATCCCGCGCTCGCAGCTACATCAGCAGTTTTAGACACTATACACAATACGTAAGTATAATCTAGACGTACTACGTAGTAGAAACTTTTGAATATAATAGCGAATATAATCTCCGGAGTTGTGTTGTACCTGCCCCGCCCGACTCAGCAGCCCTGGGCTGGACGTTAACTGGATTCATCGGATACGAGGTCACGTGCCTTCGAGTTTCTTTCACGGAAGGATCCGACCGAAGCTTCGTGCGATCGTAGTACAATAGATGTGGTGAAGAGAATACCGATCGTTTTCCATCCATTTTCGCCGCTGGTCTGATAAGAGAGATCAGCGAGAACGCAATAGATGTTTCTACGGACAGGCGAACGTCCGCTGTGCACACGAGGCAAGATGAACAAGACACGCTGAAGCTAGACGGTAGCAATAGTTGTATTAATAATAATAATTCAGTGCGCCTCGTGTTGTACTCGGAAATAGGCGTTGCCGTAAAAAATAGCGATAGCTAAAAAGGAATCAAAAGCTACGGTATAATTACTTGCGCGTGCTACAAGATTACAGATAGCGCTGTCAAAAATTACGGATGTTACTCGGATAGCTCGAATATTATCCAACTCACAATTTTGATAATATCTCAAAGTAACCGGCCCTTAGATAATACTCAAAGTACCCGAGTATCCGAGTATCGATAGCACCAATTACAGGAGTGTAAAATTCAATTTTGTAGACTCGCTCGCTCGCCAATTCATAGAACGAGGATTCGCGTTTGCAGCATGTCGGGCCTGCCTCTGTTAACATGTGACTCCTGGAGGGAGGCGCAGGATCAACGTGTGTACATCTTCCGCTCGCAACGGTCTGGAATAGTTACGTTGCTTTCGCGTAACTGTCGAAGCTTTCGGGCGGATCTCGATATCATTCGCAACAGCAGCAACAGCATCAGCAACAGTCAGACTCTTACGATCATTTCTGGTATAATCTTACGAATAAGAACGTAATTTACAATTACAATGCCTTACTAACTTTTTTCTGTTTTTATTACTAACGGCACGCCGCTGCGTGACGTCACAGGGCGTGCCTATTTGGTCGTACGCAATGCTACATTTAAACTGTATATTTAGAAAAAACTTCTTCGTCTCAACAAGGTTTTCACGTATCTACAGTAAACTCGTCCTCCCGAACAAACGGTCTAGAAACGACGCGGTCGTATCGCGCGCGTGTAAACGTAATGTGTGAATGTGTATGTATGCGTGGCACGTAAACTTTACGGTTCCATGTACGCATCGATTTCGTTCTGTGTTTCTAGCATATGCGGCCGCGTCACGATCAAGGACCCATCATACGTGGACTCGCTTATTCGTCCTCTTCCATTTCGAAGTCAGTCTTTCGGCGAACGGCGGCGCGTCCGATCAAGAGAGTCTCTGTCGCCTTCTGCGCGAAGCACCATACTTGAGTTCTTCGCGGTATTAATCTCTCGTCCTATCTTACGTTACGAATATTACCAAATATATTGCGTACTGGCAGCACTGTTTTCACGTTTCGCGTCTTTGTCCTAGCGAACACTCTCTCCTTCGTATCTTCGTCTCCCTCTGTGTCACGCTTACGACACATCCACGAAGAAGAGTCCGATGTGTCTTATGTAGTACTGGAGTGTCGTTGTCGAGCTCCGCTTCCTCCGATTATTTTAGTTCTTTATAAATGCAAGAGGGAGGAATCACCCTTTTTTCATTATTATAATAGTACGCAGGACGAACGCCAAGTCGAACGCGGGGTTGATCTAGCGCGTCGTCCTATCTCGAGATCTTGTGGAAGATGATAGTTCCCGGTGCGTCGTCGCTGTCCAGGGACGAGGTCGAAACTTTGTGTGTGTATATGTGTGTGTGTATGAGTCTCGTAAAAAAGGGGAATTACGCTCGACTGAACTCCACAGCGCGAGGAAAGATGGAGAGAAGAAGCTTCGCGGTAAATCAAATCCCGTTGCTAGAATTGTCCCTTCCTAGGTCGTGTGCCTCTTAGCGAAGAAAGGCGGAAGGGTTGGGGCGATTTTCGCCGGAATGAATCGCGCAAATTACTCTCTCTCGCGGAATCGTGAAAGGTTTCGTTCGCTTGTGGCACCGAAGGCATCAAATGCTAACTCCTTTTGGACGGCCTCCTGCTTCTCTTTCTCCTTTTCTTTCTGCTCTTTTTTTTCTTCTCCTCTTCGGGCTCTTTCCAAGCTCGAAGTACTCGAGTCGCTTCGCTATCGGCTTATTAATGCAATGTCGTATCTCCTCAAGTGGGATTCGGTAGCAGTGTCTCCTGCCTGATGTCGCTCTTCAGCTTCACGAACTCCTTGGCGATCTCGTCATTGTTGCGCTGCGAGAGAATGCGCAGGATCGTCCAACCGGTCTCGTCCATCTGTATACGCTTGCCGAGCGACAGCCAACACGCGCACGAGCCCTCCTCGACGATGTCCTTAAGCTGCATCACCGCGACTCCGACGAGCCTATCTTCCCTCGCGAAGCAATAATCCTTCACACAGATATGCAACTCGTAGAAGTCTAGCTGTTGTTGCTCGTTACCGATCATACTAAGAACAAAGATAAGGCAAAAGTTGGAGAAACTTCGTATCTACGAAAATATAAATTAGTAATTATTGATAAATTAAATTCTGCGTCGAAACTTACAAATCAAAGCTCTCGTTGAATTGCGGCGACCAGTTATTGCTCTTCGATTTCGTCGATTGTTTCCTCTTCTTGCCAGTAAGGTGCGGTCCAATTAGATTCACCTCAACGTACGGCCTGAACATGCCTGATGCCAATTGCCACTTCAGATCGTTCGCGGCCACAACTAAAAAAATAAAAGATTTTTTAATTATCGATGAATAAATTATTAATTAGCATTATCAATAATCAAAGTTATACGATTAATTATATAAATTCTATAAGAGTGAAATCGTACCTTTGACGGTGACTTTCTGCTCTCCCGTTCCCGGATGTGTAAAGAGATCCACCTGAATGCTTACTTCACCCACCGAACCCTCGTCCGAACCGGCGGTATCTGGAACTTGAAGAGTTTACAATTAAAATTTCCGCTCGAGTACGAAGGTCATGAAGCTAGAATGGCATCTAGATACTACGCGGACTTCGTCTGATTCTATCTGAGATGCTATGATCTGAAACTAAGGCTAAGAGAGTCTATTTTTTATTTCTATTTCTAGAGCAGATTACATGCTCTGATAAGGCAGGTCAGGTACTTGTCAGCGTAATTATCAGAGAAGACGAAGTCAGTTTCTTCGTGAAGTTTTTCACGATTTAGTCACATGGTGTGTGCCGAGAATTATAAATTTTATTGATTTCACATTTTAAAAAATTAATCATTTTCTTTTGTATTCGGAAAATTTTAGTAACACTCTCCGAAAATTCAGTGCATATGATACAAAGTGTCCATGGTGCAGACGATCGATAGATTAATCAATCCGTGAATCCTTTTTTTAGGTGTTTTTGTTCCTTCAAATGTTCGGAGGAACAACGTGGCACTAGATGTGAATATATCACCTGCTTGAGATCGTGTATGGTGATTTAATGATTAGTAACAAAGTATAAGTAACAAAGTTTTCTTGATATGTGTATGTCAGAAGCATTGTATTGAAGAAAATATGAGGCCGAAAGAGGCATTTTGCTGGTCGATAAAGTTCTCAGTAGTAGCAGCAAGAGTGGCGGCAGTTATAGCAGCAGCGGCAGTGATAACAGCACAGCTTCCTAACACAACTATCGTTGTCGAGACGTTTTTATAGAGCATTTTTCTTCTTTAAGAATATAACGAATTGACAAGAACATAAAGATTTAAAAAACATCTGATTGGCCATTTGTATTTATTAAACGACATTATTTTAAAATTGCTAATAGAGATTATACTGTGGAAAAGTGAAGAAGATAAAATGCATCGAAAGACGTCTCCACGAAACGATTAACTCACTACGACTTAAAAGACTCTCCGACACTTCCAGCGACCTTCTAAAGTCTGCTCTGGTGGTACCTTGTCGGCTCTCTCGACGAAGAGAGGGCTTGCTCTGGCGAAGGGGTTCCTCGAGGCTTTCCATACCCTCGGCTCCTTCCCCTTCGTCACCTCTCTCGCTGCTCATTGAACGCTGACGCTGACGTAGCGTTGATGCATCGTTCAGCGGCACTGTCCCGACAATTTTCATTACGTCGTAATGTGAGTGTAAATACGCACACGCCGATATATACCGACTCTTCGCGCGATAGTTGCATGACGGAACGTGTAATGTGTGTCATTAGAATATATCGCTTGTGTCTAATTAATTCATGTGTATTCCTGATTAAATAATTCATATGTCTCGCTTTTATAGCGATTTTTGTTTAGCAAGAAACACATATAAAAATAATATTATTTTTATTTTTAACATATAAAAATAGTTATTATTTTTACGATTTATAAATTTTTTAATGTGCTAAACTCAAAGTGACGTACCTTGATTGACTTGCGAAGTAACAAAGGTCTTGATGAGGGTATCCGTTGTCTGCGTGTATAAGCTCAAAGCATAACGGAGGCTCTGCAGTTCCGGCGACTTCTCCAGGAACGTCTTCTTCAAGCCGTTTCCGCCGGCGTGGAAGTACTGTTTAATCGTGTCCAAAGCAACTTCGAGAACTGCGCACTGCTTCGGCGAAAGATTCTTCTCCACTTCCTTGGAGATATCCTGAATGAATAAGAATGCTTAATACTAAGCGAATTTCCTTCAGAAATGTAGATAATTTAATTTATTCAAATAATTTTTACGGCTTGAATAATGTATTTCTATTACCATAACTCCACTGAGAGCATTTTTAACATCAGGTTTCCCAGCCATATGATTCTTAAACAGCTTCGACATATCTTCTATTTTGGCGTTCGCAGCGAGATTCTTAGCGTTATCCGTCAGATTCTTGAACATCATCTAAGAATAAAAAATCAAAAATCATAATACACATGTCACTTAATAAAATTCAACTTTTTTTAAAAAAGATTTAATACGTACGTTCTTATCCGTCATAGGTGGTAAAACGACGGTCTTTTCTAAAATTCTCATGACTATCTTCCACAGTTCTTTCAATAATCTCTTCAATACCGTCTTTTCACATGATTCAGCATACAAAGATAGGCTACCGTCGAGTAGAACCATGAGCGGCCTCAGAACATCGTCGGCCTCTACAGTTACGTTATTTCTTTGCGCCGGTTGCGATAGAGTTACCTGTCCTCCGCCTTTGATAGCCAACAGAAGGTCTCCTAATTCCTTAACGGAAACGGTTATTCGCGGTTCTAAACTGTTCGCGAATTGTATAGCTAAATCGTCTAAAGCTCCATTCAGTTGTTGTTGCAGCTCCTTCAATATGTTCGCCGCGTCCTCTTCTAGCTTATCACCGCCCATTGACTCAAACATTTTTTCTAATTGAACCCGAAGTTGTTGGATGTTGTTCATCAAAATACACGCCTGTGGAATAAAATAATTTGTAATAAAGTCTATCGATAACTTGGCTCGAATGTTTGCAAATTGTCGCTGGATTTCGAGCACATACAATTCGTTCTTCCTTCAAATGGCTAGGGAATTCTTTCTTCACTATATCCGCATAAGCCAATAGGACTTTAACGATAGTCTTAGCGAATCTCTTCATGTATCTCTTCCAGATCTCTGGGTCTGAACATTCCAGCCTCGATACTACATCGAAGCACTGCGTCAACTGTGTGAAAATATCGACAACGGAGACACTGAAGAGCACATGCTCACTGCTCTTTTGGAACTAAAAAAAAGATTGAAGAATCATTAAAGAACGCTGCTGCATTACTGTATCGAGATTCGTGGATAAAATGTAGCGTAATATTACTTACGCCGTCCTTTTTATCTCTACTAAAGGCACCGTGGAGATATTCTAATGAGACGTCATCGTTCTCATTGAGCCATTGCATGACGAAGGGTTCGAACCAGGCCGGATATTCTGGCACGGCGCCCTTATATGGCGGCACGTCCTTGACGTAGGTGGAGTGCAGCCACTTAACTGTGAAGTGCAAATTCATATAGTCCGAGGATTTGCACAATCTATGCTGCTCGTGTTCCTCCAGGGCGTACTTCATGTCCACCGCGAATAAGGACCACGTCGTGGCACACGACAGTTGACCGATGTTGAGTTCCTGAGGGAATTGATTTAACACGGGCGCATAGCTGTTCTTGTCTTCGTCGTTTACCATGACTATCAGGGAGATTAACTTGTGCCAGAATTTGAGCGAATCCAATCGCGGTCCATGATCGTCCATGTCTCGCGCGGCTTCGATCGGATCCACTTGGAACTCTCGATTGTACATCTCGAAACAGTTCTCGAAAAGGAACTGATAAGTCGATCGCAGGCATGCCTTCACACAATCCTTCACGACGGTACTGGCCCGTGGCGGGCTTGATAGTTCCTGAACTTTCATGCGGAAGAACGTAATGCTTGTCAGCAGGTCCACGGTGCTCTTCAAATCCATCAGCTTCTCCTGGCTCGAAGCTGGAAAATTGTTCCTGTACATTGACAGGTCGATCCTGAGGGAGTTGTGCAGCTGATCCAGTAGCTTGACGAATTTTTCTTTCTACAATGAGAATCATTTATTTTAGCTTCATTTATCAATGACAGTAAGCAAATAATCAATATTAGCTCCTTTTCATGTTTAAGGTTTCTTTTTAAAAGTCGATAAATAGACGTCGATTTTTTTTTATGTTACTATGAGAATTTTTGGTCGATATATCTGTATATTTCTACTATGGAACTTTTTCATCGAATTTTTTTCTCTTTTGGTTTCTGAAGATTTTTAACTTTACCGAATTTCTTTCTATTCAGAAAGTTTGGCGTAATATTTTCAAAGAGGAATATCATGCATAATTCAAAACTTTAAGAAACATACTTTCTCATATACATCAATTCTCTTCCAGAATTAAGAGATTTACGAATTTAAATTTCGAGCAAAATTTCGATTCACATATCTCTGTTATATGGGAACTGGCGAGAACATCGATTCGTGTGGAGGTGTGAGAAAAGAATTTCCATATTCTCCGCACGGCAGGAAAATTCATTTGCTCGGTCTTGTCGGTTAAACTACAGATGGTTAAAAAAGAACGTGGTTGAAGAGAATCTTAATTAAAATCTTAATTAAGTAACGTGCACATGGTCTTTTTCTAGTTTCTTTCTATCTTTCAAAAAGTATGCTAAGGGGATAATAAAAAATGCAATCATAAACACGGTGTGACCTTGTCATTTTTTAACGCAGGCATGGATTCGTGACTTAAGAAGTTTTTGGGTTAAATGCAAGCATTTCTCGTTTTATTGTTAGACTTTACAGTCTTTTGCAATCAACACGACGAAAAGTTAAGTTACTGATTCTTGGAAGAAATCCGTTTTAATCCACTAAATGACCGATTTACCAAGATTTAAGCTTTATTCAAAACGTCTCGGCAGAGAATTGGCTTAATCCCTTTCAAAAGTTTGCAAAGTAATTATTTAACCAACGTTATATATATATATATATATATATATATATTCGCGTCGGTTGATCCCTTTATTTCTGGTGACCTGGTGAGAACGGAATTGATAGAGGGTCGAAAAGTGCGTCCTTGTGCAAGTCAACTCGCAATCATCAAGGATATGAGAAGTAGCTCGGGATAACGTATAGCGCTGGCTGACAGGAAATTGCACGAGTATTTCTCTCGCTTCTCTCGCCGCCGGGTTCCAGCATTCGCCATTCCTCACTCTTCTACACTTGAGGTGGAGATACCACGGCGCAATCTTCAACATCCGGCACTTACCCCGAAGTTACTGGCGGCGAATCTATCACTGGCCGACACGGCCGGACTGGCGGTCGTGTGGGCGTAGTACGCGTTTATGTTCGCCAGGAGAGTCGACATAACGGCCGGCACGCCTGGACACAGGTACTTGGTTGAGAGGCAGTGAAAGTGCCTGGAAAATACGAAATCACGAAATCGTATCGAAAAACCATTCATCTTAATTCTTTCTATTGTCTCAGAGTTATAGCGTCTTAATTTAATCTCAAATACGTTATACGTGATTTTCATTGAGTGAATTTTCATTCAATCCTTTGAGAGCTTTCTAGCAAAAAGTCTTGAAAGAAATTTTATTTTCTAAGAGTTTTCGGAGCTGAATGCGATTCTATCCTGAGAATTTTAAAATTTAAAATTTAAATTTTAAAAAATAATCTGATTATAGTGAAATTCGATTTTAAGAATTCCTGATATCGCAGAGTTTGAATGCCTGTAGAAATGTTCAAAAGGGTAGTAACCTTCACTGGGGAAGGAGGATTTAATGGCATAGGGCTCAGAGTTTGAAAGTTAGTTTGAAAATCAGTACTAACTGTTTATGTAGCATTGATGAGTTTCAAATAAAGCAAAACTAGAAACTTAATATTATTTTGCAATAAAAAATTCTCTGAAAAGCTAGTTTTATGCTAATCAAATTTTTAAAAAATTTATCTATTATATTGGATCCACCATTTTGAATTTTTTATTTTTGATTTCGAAGAATCAAATAAAGCATTATTAAAAATTATTCCATAATTCAAGTTTCATAAAACCGAGCTAGCAATTTAAAAAATAAAAAGAGATGTATTTAAACGAGCACGCCCGTCTACAAAAGGTTAATTTCTATTTGATTTAATAACGAGAATAAATTGATCTGTAATGACAAAATCGGTAGCTTTTAGATAACGACTTGGATTAATGATTAATTACGAATGCGTGGCTTCGATACTCACGTCATCGCCTGGTAGATGCTTTCGATGCCGTAACGCATGGCGAATTCGTCGACGAGCTCTTCGCCAGGAGGATCGAAATAGACCTTCCAGGCGTCATCGCCCTTCGCCTGAGGCAAGCTGACCATGCCGCCGTTCTCCTCGCACAGACTGTGGAAGAGATTTTCATGCAGACAGGTGTACTGTACGTGATAAGGTGCCACCTTCTCCTCGCCCTTGATTTCGACACTGATATGCAGCCGAATAGCGCCCGACACTGCGCTCTTGTCCGTCCTCTTCTCCAAGTTATACCAGACGTCCATCTCGCCGCTGAGAGTTCGGACCTCGATGATGGTCTGCCCAAGAAAGTCATCGCTCTCCCTCGTCAGTTTTTGCCTTAGCTTCGACTTCAGGTCGTTGTCCTCGTCCCACACTCGAACTTTGATTCGATCGGACGAATTGTGGCACTCACTGTGAACAGGAGTTTGTGGTTTTTATGACATCCACCGTAATGCTTTAAATCACATAGCGCGCGCGTCTTGAAACTAAATTAAATTTCTTTTACCGCTTTTAAACGGTCAATAATTCAATAAAAATATACGCGCATAATATTAAAATTAAATGTATGTCAACAATGCATGGAAAGAAATGATTTTATCTTGTAAGACTAGTAAAACATATTCAAGTTATTTTTGCCAAATTATAAAAAACTTTAGTTGCCTAAAATAAAAATATCAAAGATGTAATATAAAAAGTACATTACAATTATAATAAATCTATTCAAATGTTTATTCTTTTTACAGAAAATAAATCATACTATTCTCAAAACTGTAAGGGCGAACAACTCTCAATATTTTATACACTTGTATTTTTTACCGGGCAGTAAATTTTATCAGCGCTAAGGCAAAAAAATACCCATCGATAAAGTAAATTCTATTAAGACGTACGATAATTTATAGATTTTACGAAATGCAAAAGTATCTTATAGTGTGGTTATACAATGATCGCTTATTTAGTTGAAAAGTAGGGATGGAAGTAAGTCGTTATTTTTATGGTTATTTTCTGTATTAATAATTTGATTTATTTTTCAAAAATAATTTTTTGTCAATCTCAGCTTTTAATCAGTAATCGTTACCATCATAAAAAAAACTGCAGTGTCTTTGCCAAATTGTACCCAAGCAGAACAACAAGTCATTATGATACCAAAATGATTCCAGAATGATTATTAAAAGTTATTTTTCAATATCCGATTTATTTTAATGTTATTTTGACGTTATCATGATTTGTTCTGCTTGGATAGACAGTAACGATTTTCATCTATACAAAAAAGTAAATTTTACGAAAATGGAAACGCTTATCCCTATATAAACCTTTCAATTTATTAAAATTGTAGCACATATTACTTTACATTTTTTTTCCATGCATGTGGATAAGTAAACATATAACATGAACGTAAACGTGTGTGAGTAACAATTGACGTCATCGCTCGTGAAAAGGACGGAGAACTCATAGTCAAAATTGAAATCGGAGGGAATTACATATTCCGCTGACGTAGCAGAGAAACTTATCAAAATTACTTACAAATAGAACTTTTCGTGCCATACTGGATTCAATTCTCGCGGCATGGTCCTTGTGCGTTTCTTTACTTTACCAACTTGGACTGTCACGTAGGGATCGGATGTACCGCTCTTATCTTTGGCGATTAATCCTTGAGCGCTGATCACTAGAGACGGGAGAGGAATAGAATTAGAAAACTATTCATCAGGCTGAAATGCTTAGATCTCGCGACGGGACGGACTGAGTGCGAAAGATTTAATTCCCGAGAGCGTAAATTCCTAATCTTGAGGTGTACATAATTCGATTACTAAGGGACAATACCGTCGAATGAAAACATTACCGGAGTTTGCCAGCTGGCCAGTATCCAAGAACGCGAATGCGAGGGCTAATCCAATAAAGCTAACAGAACCGGATATCCGTTGAAACATATGTTCGCACCGCGTCGATGAAAAAAAAAAATCGCCATGATTCTACTTCGTGAGCCCGTATTCCACTTTTAATCGCACGAATGCGTCACAACTAAGTGGCGTTCACATCGAACAATTCTAGCGTACAATGAATAAAAATTTCTTCGACGTGCAATCACGAATAAAATAAGTGGGTAATAAAAGCGCGGCGTGGAATCTCGAATTTGTGACTCCATACAGAATTCGAACAAGTCCGTATGAAAAAGGTCGACTTTAATAGCCCCGCCTTACCGAAATCAGCCAGGATTACAATCCATCCTGCGAGTCCGTCGTATCATTCGATAAAACCATTCGAGTTGACGGGATAGTCGGATGATCAGCCACAAATGTGTGGTTACGAGTTTCGAAACCGAGACCATACGTTTATCACCACGCATTCCGAAGCGATAAAAATTTTACTACTGCGTCCCGATTTTGATTTGGCGGTATATTTTATACACATCCTGCCTTGATGTTAGCCCGCATTTACGTCCCGACGCGGTTTTACATTTATTACTTGTGATTGGTACAATCACATTCACGTCGTGTCATCGGTAGACAAGCTATTCTATTTTGACAATGACCGATCAGAAAAGCAATGTAAGAATCATATTTTAAATTGTTAATTTATTTTAATCACTTATTCTTATAGGGTTTATCCACTGAGAGAAAAAAAAATAATTTTGGCAACTATAAATTAACAACTGTAAAACTTAAGTACATTAGTTTTTATATTTTTATAGTTTTTATATTTTTATATATTTTCAGTACGCTACTTTAGTTCTTATAATTTTGTAAAACTAGGTGCATGTACTAAATTTTAGAATTGTTAATTTATTGTTGTTAATTTATTGTTGCCAAAACTATTTTTTTTCTCTCAGTGTACAATAAGTCATTACCTAAGTTTTAAGTTTCAAGCTATAAGAAATTAACCAATCATAATCGATTATACTTCTCACATTCGATTGTGATGACTAATATCTTCTGATTCAAAACTTAGATAATAGCTTATTGTAAAAAGCCTATTAAAAAGAAATAGAAACTCGTTTTTTTTCTGTGCGAACATAACGATACACGAATCTACGAATCGTTTCGATCTTTCGTCAAATCGATTCTTTTAGCGCTTGCGATTAATAGGCAGCAGATATGTACGAAAATCTTTTAGCGAACATTACGTATTCATCAATTCGCACGTACACTCGATGGGATGAATAAATATGACTCAGTTTTATGTGAGAATTTAATTAAAAACAGGTAGTTTGAAAATAGGTAGTGAGTCCCGCAGGGCTTTTATCTCGAAATATTGCAGGAATTGAAAAGAGCTGATGCTTTCCTATTGTATCTTCTCTATTATTAAATCGCTCGGTACTTTTTGCAAAACTTTTCAAATTTAAAACAGTCGACTTTATTCCCGGAGGATAAAAGGGACTTGTAACTAATTTCAATTTTTAAACACGAAAGCTGTACGTTCACAAACGAATAAGAAATTATAATAAAGTAGACAAGTAAAAGGACGTGGATTATCTTCCTTTCGCCCAATCATTACAGTTAACACATATAATTATAGATATATACGTTGTGTATGAGAAGATGCATGCAAAGGTTGAACATCCATCCGATTTGGACACTTGATATCCATTGTAGGCAGCCATCATAAAAGCGTGCAGAAGCTTGGCTTGAATACATATATCATATAATAACGCACGTATATGGAGATACATATATACGTATACGTATACACAATACACATAAACATATACGTTGGCACACAAAAAGAAATATTTAAAACGTGTAAATACTTTGTGCGTGGGTGTGCGTGTGTAATATCATATATCAGATAACGTGCTTCGATTTTGGATCGACGGACGGACACACATGCCCCATGCTACTAACTCTTTCTGATTTCACATCATCGATTGCAGTGGGGGATGATCGTCGATGCTTCTTGTCCTCGATGAATGTCGATTTCATACCTAATCTCATTAATCATCAAGTCATCGCCACAATCCACTTCGTGAGAGAGATGTCAAGAGTCTCGGCGCGTACAGGCACATCTGTGTCTGGTTTTGTGTGTGTGTGTGTGTGTGTGTGTGTGTGTGTGCGTGCGTGCGTGTGTGTGTGTGTGTGTGTGTGTGTGTGTGTGTT
>NW_012130083.1:3822797-3875785 GCF_000143395.1 Atta cephalotes
GTGTGTGTGTTAATTTTGCGCAGCAGATTGCGTTCTACATCGCACAGCGCGTCTGTACTCTTCATCTGAATATAAATGAACGTTTCGCTCCATTAATCTGATAATTAATTCGATGCAAGAATATTATCGTCGATAACGATTGAGTCAGATTCGTGAATTTGTAGCAGATACTGATTTATGTGCTTTATTCGAGCTTATGGGCGTGAGATATAAATATAAAATTGAAAGAGATACCGCGGGCACGCAATGCTCGGCAGAGAATACGTCGATTGAAATTGAGCACTTCATCGCGAATAAATTCATTACGAATAAAACAAATCTATCGAACGTCAAAAAACTAAATGAAACGATATACATGTCGCCGAAGTGAATACGTTGTGCGCATGTTTTATACTGTCACATCGCATTCTATATGATTCGTTTATAATGGAACTCGACATATCGCGAATTTAGATTCTAAATGCCAAAAGTAGCCGGAATATGAAATATGCCTCGTTGACGCATTACGTTCGCGTGTGATTTCGAAAGTCAACGTCAGATTGACCGTTGCAACGACTGACCGATGCAACATAAATATCGCAATTACCATCGATATCGAACGTATAATTTGTTGTTTGCGTGTGTGTTACGAGGTTAATCGTTATCAGCGCATATTGATTCCACGTGTAAGCCGCGCACTCCAATCTTGCGATCGAACACACTCGAACACGCTAATTTAACGCGTCAGGCTTGCAGTCGTAAACTGCATTCATTTTTAATTGATCACACTGCGGCGATGCACACACTGCAGCGATTATGCGCGGCGTTGCACTGGATATACTTAAAGCTCTAGATATACCAAAGTAGCGTAATCCTTTTATTCGAGCCGAAATACCGACAAGTTTCCTTTTGGCTATTTGGACCTAATGGCTTATAGTCCAATAAGCGCCTAGTATATGGTTAGTAGTTCCAAAATGGAGGACTTTTGCGCTACTTTGATGTACTATGCTTTGTTTTTATTATCTTTTTATTATCTTTCTGACAAAGGAATTCCACAGAAATAATACTATCGTTTTTCCGTCTCTATTCGACACTCGAGGCGCAATCTGCAGTAATATCTCGTCAGATCGTAGCCATTTTAATTTAGCCCAGTGAGTCAAGAGATTTGATTACTGGGGCAGAAGAAGAAGCGCCGACTGTTACCATCTTCCTTCTATCAATTCGCACTCTCGTTTGGCTTCTTATTTCCGTAAATCTCTTATCCCATGACAGTTAATCCACACTGAGGGTACAGAATCAAATATTCTTAATATCGATCCTTATTCTTAAATTCGACCCGATTCTCTTGAATATAGAATAAATCAAAGAAATAAGATCGGGATTTATGCAAAGAAATATTAAATAGCTCGATTTTGTTTCGAATTATTTTAGAAATTACGATTCTTACCTAGACAACATGTATGTTTAAAGGATGTTATGAAGACATTATAAAAACGTCTTTCTCGGGACATGTAAGACATTATAAAAAAAAATAGAATTTCTCTTATTTAATTAGATTTATTCTCATAGGTTTATTTCAAATTGTAATTCAATATAAAGATATTTTCTAGACTCTTGTGTGTTGTCTGGATTATTCACATTAGTACCATAAAATAGGATAACTTTTATAATGTGAATCAAAGTTATTCCGATTTTAGGTCAAAGTTATCCTATTTTACGATAATTAAAATTACCACTTGAATCCACTCACTAAGATTTATATGTAGGTTTTATTTATATATAGATCAACATTGCTTCTTTTCTCTCGATGTGATTCTTTATCAAGATGAAAGTCACAAACAGAGCAGAAACGGTCAACCAACGAACCAACCAGTCGGCACGTGGTTGACAACTGGTAGTTTCTTAGAAATAACTTCGCTCAGAAATTGTCTCAATTTTCTTCTGCTCCTTTTTTGATTATCCGATCTCGTTTTCCGCGCCGAGAGTATATAAACACGCGAGGAAAGAAACGCTCATAACGGAGGAAATAAAAAGGCTTAGGATGGAGGAGACGCGCTGTCTAAAACAGACCACTTCCATCACTTCCACCACGCCGATTTTATTCTTTCTTCTTTTTTTCTTTATACTGTGTCCCATTTATCTCCTTTTTTTCAACAGGATAACCCTCCCTTTTTCCATACCATCTCGCTTTTTCCTTCGCTACTTCCGCTGTTAGCGACGGACTAGGAAAGCGCTGACTGGATACGCTTTTTGAAAGGCAAAAAAGTTTTGTGTTGCAGCTTGCCGTATTCTCTGCTTATCGACTTTTCTCGTCGGAGTACGTTCCGCAGCGCAAATGCTGTTCAACCTTCTTTATCTTTTCAGTTGATCGTAAATAATAAAATACCTCTTAGTGTTCTTCCTCTTACGTTAAGTGCACAAAGTGTAGTTTTTACATTAAATTTCACATCATTTAAAATTCATCATGCGTTCTTCGTCTATCCTATAATTAGAGCTTTTTATTCAGCTTCGATTAATGCAGGGTAGAACGATGCGTTGTTACACAGCTTGTTATCGTTCCATTATTGAAGTGTTAAATATATACGAGCGATGATAAGAAATATGAAATGATCCCGAGCGCGTTCAAGCGAAACGTTAAGGCCTCCTTTGGGAGCCCCGGTGAGCTTCGGTTATTTAAGACGACCGAGACTGCCAGGGAAATTTCTCCGCGTGTAAGATTCTTCTTACACGGGTGCGCGAAATGCGAATCCCTGCAGTGGGAACGTTGCTGCTGCTGCTGCTGCTGCAGGCGCATCTCGAGTCGCCTCTTCCATTTGCGAATTTCACTATCGGCAGTAGCCTTAGGAGCGATGAAAGAAAGCAAATCGAATCCCAATGGATTTTTCTTCGACGAGTTTCTCTTGGCTTCTCGCGTTTTCGACGCGTTCCGAACGTATCCGACGTTACCACATTTCAACTGTTTCTTACTATTGGCTACGATCCAGCATTGATCGAGGACATTAACATTCTTTCTCTTGCTTCCTGCATTATATTTCGCATACTTAAAATATATATCACTGAAACGTGCTGCGAATCAAATTGGTGAAACGACAAAGCTACATAACGTTATGCCGACGAGAATTCCGTAGAGTCCTCCTGATTAATGGGATACGTTCGTCCAATTGTGTTCTTTTATGCAATTTCTAAGACGATAAGAAATGTATCTAGTCATATACATGACGTGAATGGACTGCGGAAGCTGAGCGTAGCTATTACGCTTGTCTGTACGTTGAACTATCGATCTTCGCCGAGGAGAAGCGCATACGTATGCAGCTTGCATCGCTCTCGTCTGCCACATCGTTCGCAGCCGCGGAGTACTACGATTGCAATTTCGATTGGCGAACTGTAATTTTCTATGACATACGCTGCCTGTAATGCCGTGTAAAGTTATACGGCCCACGCGCTTATCATTTTTATTGACATCCGATGTTATAGCAGCGTCGGCAGAATCGCGATAAAAATGGTGAAAAATAAAAAGTCGTCGCTATATAAACGAGGAACGACACTGCGTGGTTGGGAGAGTTTTGGTTTTTCTCGCCCGGCACATAAATGGCATAATTCACCGAACGATTCGACACGTTACTCTGCGACCAACGATAACTCACATTCCCGATAACTCACAAATCTGGATTACATTAAAATCCCTTCGTCGGTACGACGACGTCGTAACCCTTTTCCGTCGATCGGCGAAACTTTATAAATTGCTTTAGTTTTCACTGTAACAACCGGAATGCAAGACAACAAGAATAGCAATATATTTCGTCCAACTTTAATATATTTCGGAACTTCACGCAAGAATGAACAGCAACGTTGGGAGATTCAGGTACATCGCTCGATCGATCTTCGGGGTTCGACTTCGTGCCGGACGAAGTGCATCGATCGCAGAATATGTGCATGCCCCGGTGGTGCAATTGGAATGCAAGAACCCGACTGCGGAATACGCGGCACAACGCAAAGTGTATCATATTTCATATATTATATCACGTTGCTTATTAACCCGATGGCGCTCTGTGATGTAGTAATGATCTTTTCGTGTTTTCGCTTTGAATCGCGAGCGGTGCGCGCGGGAATACGGTGATTGAAAAATCGAGATTTGTGTATGAGAGAAAGAAAGATCTGTGCTTATTGAGAAGGGCGCGCGCGCGCGCCTTTCTGCTCTTGATTACGGATTGTCGGATGAATTCGTAGCCTCTGCTTCCGCGCAAGACAAAGTTCCAAACTCATCAGAGAATCTGTAAGCGACAGAAATTGCGCGGTCGTGTATCACAGTGATTTTGAAACTTTGCTCTCGTGATTCGGAGAAGAGTGATTGAGAGAAGATAGAGTATTACGACGAAAAGTATATAAATAGCGATCTTTGTAGCCGCGCTATATTCTATAGAGAATTTTAACAAGTTTTTGTGTAGTTGTATTTCAAGCGTGTGTATGTACGTGGTTACTAGAACTGATTGGTGGTTCATTATCGAGAGTGTGGTGAAGGTTCGTTAAAAAAATTTCTAAAGGTATCAGTATCGTATCACCTGTGATGGCGATCTTGCAGGACCACTTGCTGGTACCCTCAAGGACGATCTGTTCGGCCTGCTCAAGGCTGTCTATGTGCGTATCCGGGTCGACTGAAAACGTCGTGCTGAAAAGAAGACAATGTCGTCGTCATCGGTTAGTCCTTCGACAACCTCTCGTACCCTTTTCCTTTCATTGTCAATCCATACTCTTTTAAAGATTCCTCGAGGAAGAGGATCCTCTTGAGACAGCAGCTTTGAGACGATCAAGGAAGTCTTACGGAGGCTACCGAAGGACGCGGGATCGTCGCGAGGCGGAAAATCGTCCGAAATCATCCAGCAACAGCGATGGCAGTATATTCAACAGCTCAGCTATGCTAGCAAGATTACATTCGCGCAGCCAGGATATTTGTATTAGCCTGTGTATACCTCAGTACTTTTGTATCTGTATCTCATGTAAAAGCAAAGCGAGACGTGTGTTTCAAATCCGCGTCTCAATACAAGATGAATTAGCTCTATTCGCTAGTCAAAGTTTTTATCCCTATGGATTCTCTGTGTGCCTTTTGCCAACTTTGCTCGAGTCGAGCATACGGAATTTAATGGATGAATATGGATGATGGATGTCAATCGGGAAGGCGGGTCCTACTTGAATCTCGAATCGAATTATAACTCGACCGGAAGCAATGCGATTGATTTTATTTGCATAAAAAAGGGATGATGAGATCGATGCTTAGGTGTGGCGAAGTATTAATAGCTTCGAAGTAGAGAACGAGAATCGTATCGAACACGACGCGTTTCATACGGCGGAATGCCGTACAAAGTTCCTTCGAAGTTTTATACCAAATGCATGAAAGTATATAGAGACCAATCGATCACACGCGCCTTGCTGTACCAAGCGCATTACCACCTGTTAATCTCGAATCGTTGTAGAATTAGCGCTGTTTTATGCAGGAAGCTGTTCTGTAAAGGCACGTCCATCAGTCTGGAATAAGAAAACTTGTTGCTCGACTTGCATGGCTCATCGCCAACACGAGACTTCCATTGATCTCTCAGTTATGGTAATCGTTTCACGAAGACGATCAACGATAGGAACAGCTTTCTAAGCGATCAATTACTTGATTAAGTTTTTACTTGTCTATTAACTCAGGAAAATGTAATTTTTCTTTTTTTTATCGAACAAGAATTCTAAGAATCCGTTATTCATGATTTAAATATGTATATCGAGTTAAAGATTTTTTAAAAATTATATTATAAAAATTGGAGCTTGTAATCGTATTTTATAAATGATTTAGAGAAGTCTGAGATAACATAATTTTCTTGAGAATAAATTAAGTTTTACCGAAAGGAAGAAAGAATGATGAACCGAAGTTTTAAGTTATGACCATCGATCAATATTGTTGAATTATTCTCGGTAAAAAATACTAAATATATATCAAGAAACACGGTAGTGCCTTTTGCCAAGTATTATTATATGTAAGAACTATATGCTTTACATTTTCATGCCGACAAGACAACGATTTGGAGAAGAAAAGTTTTATTTTTCTTTTGAATTGGAACCAATGACTGATTCTGGAGATACGTCATCGCGCGAAATGAAGGTGACGAGTACAAAGAATATGGAATGTGTGCGTGAAATATTTCGATCATGATACTTTTTCCTCGATCTCACGTATTTTTTACACGTGTTTTTCATCGACATATCTCGTATGGAAATAATCCGTGGGAAAGAAATCGATACGCGCTACACGTGTCGTTGCGGTTTGTTTACGAGAAGTGAATAAACGATGCAGACTAATTTAAGTGTTTCTTCAATAGGGATGTAACTTTATAAAGCTACTTTCAAACAAAGATAAGTATTTTACGCGACACATTGTCTTATAATCCCTCCTGCATGTTTGACAAACTTTATCGTCCATAAATTTCATAATAAAAGTAATTTATTTCTCGAGATAAAACGTACAAGAGGTGAAAGACGAAAAAAAAACATTTATCTACCCTTCAATATGAATGTTTTTGTAATAAATTGCATTAAACGCAAACTATCGAGCTAATCCGACATCTATCGAGACGAGTTCATTTTCCTTATCTTTGACACGCGAAACCTATTTCTGTTACAGGTTCGAACGAGGAGTTAAGCTGACACGTGCGATCGAAGCAATGATCGATGCCCGTGACGTCTGACTCTCATCTCGTAGCGAAACGCAACTGGAAAGAGAACATGCCCTGGATATATCAAAGATTACAGGTGGTCGGTAGATTGCTTTCGATAGACATCGCTGTGGTATTGGACCTATCGGTCAGGGACTTGCGATCATGGAAGCTCGATGGCTATAGGCGGGCTGAGTTTGCTTTAGACAATAGCAACAGCACATACTTGCAGCCACAACAAGTTGCCACGTGACCTTAATGGACTTTCGATTGAATTCTCTTGGAGGAGAGGAGCATTGCGTGATACCAGTGCGATCGCATGACGTGACGCACGAGGAGTACATATGTACATATAAGTACGTATATGGACTATGGAAACTCATACATCTTCATATCGATACATAAACAGAGTGACACTCGAAATGGGATTTCAAATCAGAAACGTGTACCTGGTGATTTTCACTAACGAGAAATAACGGGCGATTCGAGATGCATTTCAAGGATTTCCGGAAATAAGTACTTCACCGAACGATGGTAATTGGGGTGTTGTTTCTGAAGGAATTCGCTCGAGCCGACTGCGAGAGATTTCATTTCGCCGATGGAATACGAAACTCCACTCGTTCTCTGGAAAAGAGGCTATTGCAAATAGCACACTGAGCGCGCGAATGAGAAGAGAACTGTCTGCAAACTCGATTTCATGGATCTCGTTGAAGTGGACTGGTTGCCACGGCAGCAACTGGGATTGGCGTAAAATTGGAGCGAAGGGAAGTACCTGTTGGTGGCAAAAAAAAAAAAAGGGAAAACACTGATAGGGAGGCGAATACCGAGTAATGTTCAATTAAACAGTGTTGTACACTAACGGTTAGCACGCGGTATTGTCACATCCAGCGGACAAATGTAAGATCATAAAAACGCCAGCACATACACGTAAAACAGCAGCATAGCATACACTGGCATACACGCGCACACATACAGTAATCTGCATTGGTCGGATGGGAATAGTTACGAGAGAATGTAAGTCAAGGTGTTCCTGAGGAGGGAATTAGAAATAGCTCGTCCATTGTGAGATTATGCTCGTAACAAAGTTGTTGGATATAAAATAACACTCAGTCAGCTTATGAAGAAGTTAAAGAAAAAGGAAGAGTTACAGTTAAAGCTAAGTTTTAGATTGCAATTTGTGTAGTTCGAATGTGAGATCATTCCATTTAAATGAACCATATTATCGTACGATGGTCGAACAATTTCCGGGATTAAATATAGGAATTACATAAAATGATATTTGTTACTCAATTATTGGTACATTCATGGCACAATCAATACAATACAGCCACCAAGAGCCAGTTATTATTATGCCATTATCAAATCTACGTGTGATGGCAATAATAATAACAATAATAATAATAAGAAGAAGTAATCAAAGTAATCTTGTGCGTACACGCATTATGTATATATAGACATAATATATGGAGACAACGGTGACTCGCATTTGTATATACAGATCAAATTATATAGGCATACCCAGCACACATATGTATTATGTATTGGGACGGACACCATACTGATGACATACGCTCGTCACGTGGGATATGGAGAGTGCACAAGACCAGTTTAGGAATCGCCGAGCACGAGCTGGCCACAAACCTGTAATAGCGATCTTCGCCGACCATTTGCTGGTACCATCCAAAACCGACTGCTCCACCGCCATCATGTGACCCATGTGCGCCTTTTCGTCGACCCCGAAGACTGACCTAAACTCCGACGAGACTCTCTTTCATAAGCTGTGTCAACGGCCACGATCTCGTCTATTTATCTCGTTGTGAAATATATCATTGTTTCGAGATTATCTAAAATAGTTCTTTTTACCGCGAATTCTCAAAAAAAGATTATTTTGTTTCGCGAAATATTATTAGCCTGTAGGAATTTCAATAAAGGAATTTAAATAAAAAACTTAAAAAAAAATATTTGCGATAACACGAATGAAATTTCAACTGGCACATGAATGTAGTGTTCTTTTTCAGTTGGGAAAACTATGCTCGCTTTTATGCTTTTTAGTCAGCATTCCGTGAAACAGAATACGTTACAGGATTATTATCAGTAGCAAATTGCTACGTGACTACTTGAGAAGTTTCTTTGTAGGACTAGCAGTTTGCTCAGACGACTCTGTTTTTCGTTAAATTTTTCTGATATTCCGAATAAAAGAAAAACAGCAGTAATCGAACGTTTTGATAATGAAAATTTTTAATACGCGTGCCGAACAAAACAGTTTTCTAATTAAAACGACTGCTCATCGATCAACTCGCTAACGAGAACGATGAATTGCTCATTCGTGATTATATTCCTCAGAGAAGACGAAATCGGGCCTGTGATGGTGAAAATTCCGCTTTAATTTTGTTAATTCTTCCTTACGATTTTCTTTGCCCACTGTCGCCACTGCATCGCCATATATTGATCTAAGCGTTTCATTTAATTATAGATTAATTCCAGTCTATTGCCATTGAGTACAAGCAGTTTTAATTGACAACTAATTATTATCCTCTAGGATATTAAATTAATTTTCAGTAATACATACAACTGTTGCGGGCATAACATTCTGCGTTGCAGTATTTCTTGTGGAAACGACCAGATCTAGTGCTTTTCCTGGCACGTAATAACGCTGCAGCTGTTTCGCACTAATTTCGCTCGTGCTAATTATCGTGATAAGTTAAATTACTAATGATTACTAATATTCGACCGAAACGAGAAAAATATCTGTTAGTATTAATGAGCACTGATTAATTCGCGTTTACTAATAAGTTTATAATGTTTACTAAATTTATCAATTTATCACGTGTTTATGTTGAATTGATTAAAAATAATTCGAAAATATGATATTCTCTCCTAAAACAATTTCGCAGTTAATTATAAATTATATAAATGTAATTTGAGATTACATATCTAAAAAAGTTTCTATAACATGCTAATTACATGACTAATGTACAAATATTGACCGATTTATTGACTTTATATAGGTCTCTTGAAATGCAGATCGCGCAAGCGATATTAATTAACGTTGATTTTCATTAGCCTACCGAGGCTTTTACGAAACCGTATATACTCTATGTTGCATCGTCGATGTTTATAATCGCGATAACAAGCCAATACTTGGTAATAAGATTGAAATGCGGCGCGGGTAACGGAGATATCTCGAATAGCTCGACGCTTAATTAATTGTGGCAGATATGTGACGGATTGACGCAAGGTGCGCAAATGCGATTAGACGGTTATTGTAACGATGCTGACGTATCTAAGCCGCGTGTGTTATCCATTTATCATTTATCACAAATAGGTCGGTTTTGGTATCTGAAAACAATTATTCGATGTGTGATCTCGTTATATTTTCGCATGAACAAAACAAAATTTATTTAAATAAATATATTTAATATTAGCAATATTATCGAGTTATATAGTCGAATTTCAAATAACACTCAAAAGATTTTTGTTTCACGATTTCCCAGGCATTATAATTCAGAGTTTGAACTAGAATTATAATATGAATGTATGCACGTTGCAATTTATGTCAATGCTGATTATATTGATTGGACAATATTAATTTGTGAGATTATTTAATTTTGACAGCTTATTTGATTACATAACAATAATACATTTACTGAATGAAGCGGGTTTTACCTTCCCATTAATCGATAATATTGCGGAAATTATTATAACTAAATACTGAAATGAATTATTACACTAAAATCGTTGTAGTATTACTTAATTTTCCTTTGCCACTTTTACTTTTGTCTCTCTTTTTATATAACAAATGTATAAATTACTAATATATACAAATTTATAAATTATCTAAAAATGTTTTTTTTGGCAGTTTTATGGAAAGACTATCGATTATATATCTGTTGTAAGTTTTGAATAGAAAGACTATCGATGATATGTCTGCAGTAACGAAATACCCAATGCGATGTAAAATCACACAAATTCTCCAAGATAACACGAAGATAACTTCAAAGTCTGAAACGCGAATCGTGCTTGCCGCATTTATAGTAAGGCATTACTCATGAACATTCACACAATACGCTATTCCTGAGAATGTGTAGTGACGCATTAATATTCGTCCAAACGATGTTTATACGGCCTTTAACGATTTTCTATGTTTGAGTTTGTGAAATACAATAGATCTGGCTCGCTGTGGCGATTTATCCACGGAACCATTTACAATCCCCAAAGCAGAGACCGAGTAGAATGGAAAAAGGGATTCAAAGGAGGTTGTTACGATAATTAATTAATTCATGGCTTTTTATCCGCAGTTTTTAAAAGAAAAAGTACGCCGTTGCAGCAATCAGGCGACATTGAATTATTTTCTTTATGAGATTTCTATACAATGCGCAACGAATGCGCCAGTGAGACTGACTGCGAATCTACTGATCCAAAAATAGCGAGCAGTGGTGACAGATGAAAAAATCATTAAATCACATCGATACATCGATCGACGCTATTTCTCCTCGAACCGAACTGTTATTAATTTACAGTACGGTTATCGTTGGATGTAATTCTGCTGCGAGGAAAAGAAGAAAAGAAAAAGAAGCAAGCGCGCAATAAGCGGATACTCACCGAATAAGTTCAAAGATCTCCGGTTTCTCTTGTTCCCTTTGCTTCATTCTCTCCTTCATCGCCGTGATTATAGTATTCGCCTTATCCTCAGCGCCGTGCTTTGAACTCTTTTCAGCCGCCCCTATAAAATGGAATAATATATGAAATAATATATTATCAAATATATTGTCAGCATATATATAATTATATATAAGAATGGCCAGGAGCATTAATATACATTACGATCACATCTAATTATTAAAAATTGTTAATTGTTCGATCCAAAACTTATGACATATTCTTTGATTGTTGAGATTTTTACAATATCAATCTGTAAATTTGAAGTGACTCATATCTGACAATTAGGGGAGTTTTATTAAATTATGTTTTTTATTATTAGCTGAGGAGGAGCTGACTCCAAAGAGAGTCAAAACATTCTATTGATTTTTGAATGTATTTCAGATGTATGGATTAAAGGAGTAAAAAGAAATTTTATTTAATTACTTTGTGTACCAATTATCTAACCAATTATCACTCTGTACTTTCATTCGCTCTATCAAACATCATTGGTTTTTTGAGTGTTGAAAGTCCGTAACAAGATTACATTTGGAATTAATTATCAAGCATCTGTATATTCGAGATTTGTATATGGGTATTTAGTCGAATTATTAAAGATGTATTACTAAAATTTATGGTCGAATTCGATTGATTCATACATTAATTCTCAATCTTCTCAATGTCGCTCCGGTGTTGATAAAACGCTTTTATCTCCAGTAAAAAAAAAAGATTAGAGAACGTTTTACACGCAAAGAAGATTTATTACACAATTCTCGGCGCAGATACCGCACTGTTTTTCAATGCATTAGCTGATAAAACGTTCACAAAAAAATATGTGATTTTTTTTCGAGATAGAATTCTACATCGTGAAAATCATGATTTGTATCATGGGCAGTGATTGAGTAATACCAGCTTTTTTGGAATCAACACTACATTAATAATACCATTAATAATACCAACATTAATAATACCATTGGCATAACGGTATTACGTTTCACAAAATTATATATAAATTGGAAAATATAGTATATTGCGTATAGATCGTGATAGATGATCATGTATTCTGCGCGTTACACAATAGACGCGTCAATTTTGATTATATATAATCGGACATCAGATACGTTAGATGCCAGAACGATATCGTGGTAGCGAAACATTTCATATGCAATCTAATACGCGGTGTCAGACACGTTTCGAATTTTACATCAAGGTATACATCGAAATAGTTTCTTTCTTGAATTATCGATATTGGCTATTTTAATTATTAAAAAAGGAAATCCTTGACAATACAATCATATAGGGATATAGAGAAGGAAACCTGAAAAAAATAAGCGATAGGAAGAGACGTAATACGAAACACCCGGTACATTGAAATTACAACGGATAGCGGTGGATGAGGGAGAATTAATTGAGAACGGAATTACGGGGCAAACTGTCGTGCGGCGAGTCGGAGGCGGAGAGACTGTAAATTAATCGTGGACTGTCCGATCAAGGAAAGAAACTTTATCGAGGACAGAGTCAGAGCAGAGGGGAAGAGGTTGGGAATCATTAGTCTGGGAGTGCTAGCATGAATCGATAGCGAATAGTATCCAGACGAAAAGGACACCTATAGAGAGAACGCGAAGATCACCGGAATCAAATTGAAAGTCTGATAGACGGGCTGACGTTAAAAGTGTCATTACTTCCCGATTTCCGGACATTGGAGATTGGTTTATAAAATCTGTCATGTCATTGCCGATACTTTTATCAAGCCAAAATGCGAATCGGCCTCCTCGCGAATCGCGCCTACGTAAAATTGATATTTCCGCGAGACACTCAATCCGTGCGAAATTCAATTGCGCGATTTAACAATCGCCCGTTTATCAATAATCTTTCGATTATCCCGTCACAAATCGATTTTGTATGAAATACGAGAGTAATATCCGTTTATTGACAAGACATCGGCCGACGAAATAACATTATAACTGGCAGAAGCAACGAACGGAGGTCTTGTAAAGCAAATTAATAATTAATTCACGTAGTGAGAGCGAAGACAGAAAATAGTAATTTAGATGTATATCTGTTCATAATTATCAGTTACACTTTGTTTAATTGCGAAACTTTTCTCGATTTCACTTAATTCTTATTGTCCCGTCGAGAGACAATTGATTTTATTACTGTCCAATTAATAAATAAATTCAAGGTTTTTAATTACGTACCTGAAAAAGGAAAAGTTATGTGATCTCAGAGCGTCCGATACATTTATACAATAGCTCCAAATTCATTAATATATAAAAATGATAATTTATAAATTTTATTTAAAATCTGTTAATTTTAATGATGTGACTGAAAAAAATTTCCTAAATTGTAATAAATATTTGTTTGAGTAATATCAATTAAACGTTTACTTACAGCAAATAAATATTCACCAACAAAAGAAATGATACTTCAATTAATAGCTTTTGTATCAAATAAATGTATTATAGGTTTATCTTTAGTAAATATTTAGTTAATATTATTCAAACAAATATTTATTAAAATTTAGTAAAGTCTTTTTCAGTTAACCGAAATAAAATTAATACATATCCTTGATAAATATATTTAATATTACGGAAATCGCGCTTGAAAATTGAAATATAGGTTGATGTTACTCACTCTGCAAACAATCGGCGTTCAAAAGGTCCTTGCACTTTTCGTGACACTTGACACCGCATTCCATACATCGCACTCCTTGTCGAGCAATGCCCCAGAGAAGACCCTCGCACTCGTAGCAGTACGTCGGTGATGTGGCCGTCCAGGTAACAAAATTGTGAGGAGTGGTTGATGATATGGGATAGATCATCGCTTGCAGAGTTTTCTTGTACACGTGCATCTTCTGTGGGTGTTTCGTTATATGATTTGCATTAAGCCGTTATATTAAGAAAGAAAGAGAAAAAGGTAAGAGATAGATGGGCAGTTTGTAAACATTTATTTTTCTACTTCAATTCTTCGCTCGTAATAATTATAACTTTTGAGGGATTTAAATAGTTCGTTGGATATTATCATAAATTACTAATCCTTTGGTAGTCGATGCCTTTTGATATGTCAAAATTTCCAATATTATACAAAAAGAATGATTTTCTTTTTCTAAAAGGTTAGGTAGATATAGGTTGAAAAATAATTTTGTTAGACCATCAAAATAATTATGTAGGATGCACAAGCTAATTGAATGTCAAAACTTTGTAGCATTTCCCATTATGCTCAAGTGACCTACATAATTGTTTTGTTAATTTAACAAAATTATTTTATGTTTTAATATTAATTAAAATAGTTTAATTATTTAAATTTAAAATTATTGTATTCAAATCTGTATTTATAGATACTATACATTTTTAAATATTTTAGAAAAATCATTCTTTCCATTCAAGCTGAATTTTAATAACCGATGTAAAATACGAAATGTATTTACATCGTTTATTATTATTAAATTTCAGATATTGTTTTACGAACATTCTGTTTATTGCAAATAGAAAAGATGTACTTTGAATTTCCGACATTTACAGCATATGATGAAGTGACAGATGAATTTCCATTAACGTAATATAAAATATTCTATTACTCGCGAACAATCGATCGAGCAATTGTGTAATAAAATTGTATCAGATATTATATTATCGAGGCTATTTTTGAATAAAATGAAACAGCTTTATCATATGACCTTTTAAGAAAGCTCTTTTAATTTATTACTTGTGCTTTCGCGTTATTCTTATCGATCTAAGATACATTTCCTTCAATGTAAAATTTTTAAATTATAAACGGAATACCGAAGGATTAGCATTTTGATTTTGTCCATTCCGATCTTTCTTGCAAAAACTCTATCATGGATTCAGTTATTAACTGAAGTGCCTTTGTGGGTTCTAGTTACATAATCATATGCACGCAAATCATATGCAGACATAGATTTTACAAAGGAAAACCTGGTATGGTTCCAATAAAAGCGAATTGAATATGCTAGAAACTGTTTTACGTTCCTACTTGCTCGTGACTTTCGAAAACAAAGTGATTCTCATTATTCGGCTTTAGATTTTCGAGAACATCTCTCCTATCGGTTTTCTTTTTCTTCTAGATATCTTTTTTTCATGCTTGTGAAATAGGATTACTTATGAGAATTTCATGAGCGTACGCGAGCTCCTCGATCCTAAGGAGATCATCACATTTCATATTGGACATCTAGAATTTTCGCGCTCCATCTTGTTTTTCGTTTTTAGAAGAAAATTTTTTTTTTGAAAAGCAGTAGTACGTGAAGAAGTTTTAGAACAAATGATATTTTCTATATATATATCCTTAGACTTTTCTGGCAATATCTTTAGATTACCTAGCGAAAGGACGTAGGTGTAAAAGCATCGCTAAGCATGGTAACTAACGTGTGAACTCGAGATGTTCCTCGATGCATGAATTTTTCAAAATCCGTATATCTTCATTCCAACGTAAGAATATGTATGAGCTACTGGTTGAGTTACCTTTCAATACATTATCTCGATATTCTTCAGATGATCGGAAATGTCGAAAGAATTTTTCCAGTCGAATATTTTATTATTAAGAGCAAGAGCACTCTGCGAACCTAAATCTTACATCTAAGGTTAACAAATTATGTAAATTTCAACCAGTATTAACTTATTACATTCGTAATGGTTTCTCAAAGTGCTTTATTAAATCACATATCTGAGAAAGGTATCGATATCTCGTTATCGAATATTGCATGTATGTCAAAGCGATCTGGAAAGGACACCCAGGTATTCGATACACGAGGAACATCCAACGGAAATCGGAAACTCCTAGCACTAGTCTATAGCTATTTCTCTCTGATACGGTATCCCCCGTCGTGATTCTACCCTTATATAGACTATGTAAACTCATCTATGAACATAAAGAAATATACGCATTATATATATATATATAATATATGCATTAGAGGAAAAAGTAGTACATATATATGATGCGTATCACGGTATCCTAGCCGCTAATGTGTTTTACACTAGGTCGCTACGTGTTACTTTAGAATAATACAATGTAAGGAGAGGAGTAAATAGAAATAAGGAGACTCTGATTCAGAACTGAAACTGGCTAGAACACACTTACATGAAAGAAAATAGTGTGGAAATGAGGATAAAATGCAGCACGTTTCATATGAAAAGAAAAGAAAACCCAGTTAAGTTAAGTTTTAGGTCTCCAGTTTCTTACCGGAATTGAAACTTAAAATTAAATGATATACGATCTAATTTCTCTCTGATATCCATTTTCCTATTTCTGATATTACTTCTTGCTATATTATCTCTACCTCGCAATTAGAAAGTAAACGTCCTTTCACTTTTAAAACTTTTCTCTCATCCCTCATTCATTACGTGAGGGTTTCCGAATGAAGTACAACACGTAGAAAGAAAGTAATTAAGCTTCGTTGTGTAATTTATGTGACACTAATTAATACAGTAAATTGCATCGTCCACGTAATGATAAAAATGACTTTAAAAAATGTCATTGAAAAAGAGCTTAGTCGTTGTAAAAATTACTTAAATTAGCGGGATGACGCGATGATAGCCAACCCTCCTCTTACAGGGTAAGCATGTTTCTCTTGGTTTATTAACTGGTGACATGAAGTAGTAAGGGTGAAGTATATATGACTAAAGGGTAAATCCTTACCAGCTCCTCGTCGTTCAGCGTCGCTCGAGGTACGGCGGATGTGAGACCAGCGTTTCTCTTCGTCGCTGCCATGGTCTGAGAAAAGATAGGAATTAATGTGTATCTGATAATGAAATAATAATACCTGATACCTTCCAGTCTCTCTATCGTATAATAAATGATAATCCTGGGACTGAAGAAAGAAAAAAAGAAAGAGATAGAGAAAGAGGAGAGCGAGAAAAAAATCAAAGAAAAGCATAAAATTGATCAAATAAATCGAGAGACGTGAAGAAAGGTATGTAAACGAATATGAAAACACGAAGAAGTCTTTGAAAAATGTTATTTACAAATATTTATCGACATCGAGATCAAAATTGTTTACGAGTTAAAATAAAGGTGAGTGACACTGACTTTTCAAATAACGAGGACTATACTTCAAAAGTGATAAGATATACATATTTTGAAATCCTTAATATTAATCAATCAAACGAGAGTATATACATTTCCAAAGAAACAACTTCACATCGAGATTAAACTGTATCTGTCGTAGTATAATAAAAACTTGCGAGATAGAAACAAATTGAAAGCCGAAGGGAAATCTTGTGACGTAAAAATCTTGTGATATATAAGCGGTGATACATGCCAAGTGAAATATCGACAAAGTTAAATTTTTATTTACAAGTTTTTATGAAGTGAGTATAAGTGTGAGTTATATATAATATATATATATATACATGAAACACTCGTTAGAAATGTTTCGCAAAATGTTACAGAAAATGCTATTCTATATTTTATATTTTATACTTAATCTCAATCAGTCTTATGTAATCGCGAACTTTGACATTTTTAAATATCCAACATACACGTTTCTGAAATAGAATTCGTAAATTCAACGAATATTTATCGACCGCACCGTTTGAATATATTTTATGACGAAAAAAATCGGAGCAGGTGCAAGATATTTATTCGTGCAAATGTTGCGGATTAATATAATATCTGTCCGATTATCTTTTCGCATAGTCGCGTGCATAGAGAAAATTAACGTAGTGGTTAACAAACAAGATTGCAAATATTAAGACCGACAGTGAGGTCCAACTCAATAAGATCTGGATTATATGCTATCTGGATTATATGTTCGAGAACCATGGCGGAAATTGTACTAGAGGCTAATCAAAGGCTGGACCCCTGCTTAATAAGACCGAGTAGGTACTGTTTCAATGCAGTGTAAATTTGCATGTGCGATTGGGAACGCATATATATGAATCTAATATTGAAATTAGAACGAAGAGAGCGATAATAAGAAAAGACAGTAAAGGGCAAGAATCAAGAAGCAAATGGAGCGGAAACGTCAGGAGATATGTAAATTAGTTGATGGAATAATGATGATAGAGAAGAGTAAAAGAGAGAGAGAGAGAGAGACAAAGAGTGAAAAGAGATAGAGCTTAGGTGAATCTCTACGGAAAGAAAATCTAATCTAATTAGCTTATGGGTGTTTTTGAGGTAAGGTGCGCGATAGAATTTGTGGTTAGCATAGATTTTAATTAAGATATTATACATGGAGCCCCGCGAACTGTGCATGCGCTATTGTTTGAGCTTGACGATCAAGCGCTTACTCTGTATATGCTAATATCACTTTTATCGGCTATAACCCACGTATGCCGTTGTGACGTTGTTTTTTTAATGTATCCTCTGATCAGAGGAATACTGCGACGCAGCACGGAAAGAGGGGCACCAAGGCAATTTAATTCTGTCTCTTGTGAGAATCTCGCGCAATATCATTTTTCTTAACGATATTATCGAGTCACCTCCTTCACTTCATTTTTCCGGTTCCTTTCATCAAGAGATAAAAGCGAAGGAGTGAAATAAGAGAAATGGAATAGTATTAGCGAATCAAAGAAAGCTTTCACTAAAACACATTGTCTTCAAAATTTTCTTTGATCAAAACATCTACTTACGACTCGTATAATATTTTTATAACTTCTCTTAACACATGTTATTATATCTGCAACTACCAAGACGTTCATGCAATATCGATGCTGGAACTGTGAACGATTTCGTATACAGGTGAGGGACATTACCGTTACAAAGCAGAACAAAATCTAATGGGACTAGCGTTTTTATTGACAACTTGGAGACTACTGGATCACATTAATTAAGTTTGAATGCACGCGAAATAGATAATTATTTTAGAAAGATTCTTTCGTTAAATCCGTTTTTGCATAATTTTTAATTGACTAATCGAAGTAACTGTAAAAACATTCGCATGCGGAACACAAAGTTACGAATAAGCCATCAAAAAAACATATAACAATGCGTTTCGTTGAAGTACAAACATCTCTTGTCTCTCCGACTATAATTGTGTTCAATTTAACGAGTGGCTAGAGATTTGATATATTATTTTCTCACATTCGATATTTCATACATGGGAGATAGAAATTGCATGTTCCGCAGATAACAAAATTACTTCGGTATCTATTTACTAACGAGTAGATACACATGTAACAGAATCATAAATTAAATTAGAGATGTAATCAAGAAGTTTCTACACCGCTGACTCTATTCCATCGAGAAGAGGGCAACTTTCAACGATTCGCAATGAGGAAAGCATACACATCCCCTTATGGCAAGTAATCAGCAGAAAAAAAAACATAACGAATTAGAAATAAACCAATCAAGAGCAAATAATTAAGAGAGAAATGTAAATCACGCGTAGAACAAACGGAAGGACGTAAATAAAAAAAAAGCATATAGACAGATAATAGCATGTAGACAGTGAGAATGAGAATTAAAAATTCACATGCAAACGTTCGAGCAAGCTTTTATTGACTTGGCTAAGGAGGCATTTAATTAGTACCTTCAAGACCTGGAGGTAGAGTTTTTGAGATTTTTTGAGAGGTTTTTTTCAGTGAGTGGTTTTGTTTTTTTCAGGTGTTCAGGTGGATACAACAACGGGCGCCACAGAGAACAAACAAAGAAAATAGCATTATATGCCGATTAGTACATGTAGTTACTTGCTTATTTTTTTTTTTTTTTTTTTTAGTTAAATTATGATATAGATATAGATGTTTTAAAAATTAGACACAAGAGAAGCAAAGACGATTAATTAACGGATGTATAATTAGGACTGATTCATCACGAAGAAATAATTACGTGATACAAAAACATGAAAAACAGAGTTATTCTCTTTTGTCGAAGATCAAGTTTTGATAATTTGCGTTTTAGAAATTTATATATCCGTGGTGAATTTAAACGATCGAAATTACTGAGCGATAATCGCCTTTTACACGTGGTCAATCAATTTCGTTAGTTCGACATTGATAGGCGATGCGTTCGTCACTGCTATTGCAATTTTTCCAACGAATAACGCGAACATTTTTGCGGTTATAACTCAGTAATCTTTTCGCGCTTTTTACTGCCTGGACAATTTTTTCCATGTCATGATACCACAAGTAAAAATATTTCACGTCGCGAGACTTTGGGATTCTAGGGTTATATAAGATATGCACAACAATTATATGTTAACATTAAACAAGGAGACAAACATACAGGAAGACAGACATCGGATTAAAGGGATCTAAAGATGATGAAGGATATCTATATTTGGAATTGGAGTGCAATGCTGTATTTTAAAAGGGAAGATAAGTCGATTCTTTTTTAACACTGAATCAAATATAAAATCCGTTGGAAAATGTAATTAAGGTTCTTAAGTGATCTCAAATCTACAATTTTCAAAATGGGACGCGTTAAATACATTTTCGGGTTAATTCAAAAAATTCAATTTTCCATTATTTTATTCTGATGAAAATTACATTTCACTGCCACCGTTTTACTTTCGTAGTATTAAATTAAATCACGTTTTCCGCGACACACTTATCCTCACTAGGCTTTTCTCTGGAGCGCGATCGATAAACTACTTAAGAATTTCATTTAAAGCATCACGCACTAGTTGCACACACGCGATCTTTTAGCTTACAATGGCATCCATGACGTAGACAAGACATTTTTATTATCGTTTCAAGCACGTGCGTCATTATCATGTATATAATCGAGATGAAACAAGTGTACGGAATATCTCTACACTTTATAAACAACTCAGTGTCATTGTTTTATACTCCTTTCTTTTTCTTTTGTAAATAAAACTCGATTAGTTATTTTTATCGATTTATTGATTAAAATACGCAATCGCGGAGGATGATTTACTTAAAAGAGTTCGCGACTATTTGTCTTTATTCTGCACGTTGTTTATGTATGACCAGCGAGATAAATGGTCGCGAATATATCGACAACTTATCCGAATTTCAAATCGTGAGTTTTCTAGTATTTTCGATCGATTGAAGATATAAAGGCATCTCTTGAATACGAATCGCATTAGCGAATTGCGAATTTAAATTTTGCGGAAATGTTCTTGCCAATTGTGAACATAATTGTCATTGGCACGATTAAATTTTGTTGAAATAATGAAATCTCTCAGTCGTATTATTCACATTTAACGAATCAATGAATTTTATTTTATTCATGAATATATTTAGGATATTAATAGGTAGAGTAATTATCAAAGGACTATGAAATGTAAAGTGTTTTTTTTTATTTGGAAATTTCAGGGAAAAAGAGATGTTACATTGAGAGGAAATATTTCGTCAGATTTGCTCGTTGGAGCATTGCGATGGCTTTTAGAAAAATTAGCAATTCGATTCGTCGCAGGAAACGACGATAACACTGAAACGTAAAACACGCAATTAGGTCACGATGAGATACACGCTTGTTACGAGCCGCATCGGAAGATCTTCCGCTTCGTCTTGAAATTCAACGAAAATGCCATTCATGATTTCAGTTTTATTCTCTTTGCTTTCGTTCCACGGTAGATCCTCGGATACGTCGTGCATGATACACAGAGTTAGATCTCGCGACGAAGATATTTTAGAACATCGTCGTCGTCGTCGTCGTCGTCGTCTCGCGATGGAAATAAAGTTAAAGAAGAAACGATGGCTGTTTTATAATCGAGAAAATGTTGCGTTTCCGCTGGATGACAAACTAATTAAGCTTTAGATAACTTTGTTATAATTTCCTACTGCGTCCACTAATATATTCATAAAGGAAGTTGAGAGAGGACACAGTCCTTTGCAATTTTTTCTTTAGAAACATAAGATAAATAAAATGCAAAGTAACGATACCGCTCGTGGTCGTCGGATATGTATTATTGAACGTATTAGCATAATCGAGTGCACGTGCCACTCGATTGATCGATATGTCGCATATTGGTTTATATTTTACAGCTCGCTTCGACATTTAAATCGGTACATCTCACATAATATGATTTACTGCGTTCGTCAGTAATACTTCACCCGCGTTTCTACACGACAATTCCACTTACACTATAAAAAATATTGGTGTGAATTTAATATCATGCGGTGTCTATATATACAAATTCTGAGCGTATTAACATCAACATGATGTGGATTTTAAATCAATATCATAATGTTGATATAAATCAGATTATAAATCCACATCATGTGTTAATATTAACACTAACGCATGAGAATTATATAAATACCATAAATCCACACTGATGTACTTTAGAATGTTATATTAATGCAGTAGTAATAATTAGCTTTCGCTTTTTGCATTGTACCACATCTGAATACATAAATTTTAGATACGATATAATTAACTAACTTTAAATATTTATGATTCAAAAACTGTTAGCATCGATATTTGATAGAATTTTCATCTTAAAATTATCTTAGGAATTTCCTCTTAAGCATTATTATTACGACCTTTATGACACCTGCATAAATAAAAAATATATAAATAAAAAATATAAATAAAACTATAAATAAAAAATATTCCGTATATTGTGGAAATAGTTTCTAAAAATGTTCATGTATCCGCGTACCACATAGGAGAACCTTTACGATTACAATTATTCTGTCGTTCAATGGGCTTTCACATATCTCGCGTAGGAATCGCTAATAGCGCACACGTCGGACACATCGCGGTAATTAATTCCAACTTTGTTTCAGTCTATCTGTGCAAACGCGGAACACAGAATTGCAAAGCACCAAAGGGGCCTTAAAATTATAAAATAGCGCATCAAGAGATGGTCTCGAGCTAGTTGAGTAAATTAATTAAATTCCAACCAGCATAATCGTCACGAAGATTGAAAGAACTCGAACTCATGCCGCGCTATCCAGAAGCGGAGATCGCGTTTTTTAATTATCTCGACGATGTCATAGATGAAGAGAACGACGACGATGACGACGACATCAATAATGATGGCGACAACAACGAGATACGTTTCGTCAGATCGGATAATTATTTCCGACAAATATATATGTATGGACACGGTCCAGGCAATGTACATATATGTATGTGTGTACACGGTGTACTTATACATATGTATATAGACGCGGAGACAATGGCGGAATGGTGTTAATGGGCGATCGGCTACCTACCAGCTCGGAAACCAATGGTATCGACTTCCGGCGCGGCCGAATGTCCGGCATGCTGTCGATGGTGCTGTAGAAGGGATTGTCGCCTGGATGTCTGGAACAGAAAAGATTTCGGAAGCTGTATCAACACGAGTCTGCATGATCATTGCGTCCAGCTTTTGCTCAAAGCTTAAGCTGTGCTAATCTTGAAATTTTATGTATTTTTATAGTTATTACTAATATTTATCATTGTGTTATTAGTGCTTATTGTGACGCGTTTTGCAATTATAACTTTTTGACTTGAATATTATGAATATTTTTAAAATAACTTTGAAGACACCAATTAAAGATTCTAATATTTGAGTATAAATATAAAAAAAAAGAGCACATCAATAAAGCGTTTGCAAGTAGAATTTAAAATCGATTTCGTGTGGATTGAAAACAAACTAAAAAACTTTCGAATCAAACTGCAGGCTTAAGATAGTTATAGTTCTAGTCGAGATCCCTTTAGAAGGTTTGAAAATTTACTGGCAACATGATGGAAATTTCGTGCTCGTTAGAAAGTTTTTAGAAAATCCAAGTTTCCGCAAGTATAAACCCGTTCTTCGCCGCATCATGGTAAGAATAAAATTATAATTAGAATTTTTCGTCGACGCTTTTTGATTTTTGAGTTATTCATAAGTTTAGAAACGTCGCAATGAAGAGACGCATGAAAACTAGAATAAATCATAAAATTATTTAACGATAACATCAACGATAAATTTTATAATATTAAACTTCACTCTTTACACAAATTTATTAAAATGATCAATATTCGTTCTATCGAATGGATATAATAACTTACAGAATATAATAGGTAAACATCGCGATATTATAAAGATCTTTAAGGAAATGACACGATAAAATATAGCGAGCATCTGGGTTTTCCCGAGATGTAAGAGCTACTTTCGTAGTGCAATTTTTTTTTGTACGTCGAGTAATATACCGTGAAATACATCTCAATTCGTGTGATTCAAAACGGAAATTTATTGGAAATATTGATGTATAATTGTGGATTGAAAGAAATTTTACTACCGATTTCATCTCATTTGATGTAAAAGTGATTCAAAAAATGTTTTGAATCATCTGTTAGAAAAGTCGATATAGATATTTCTCTAGATTTTTATTGTATATAAAATTTATTTTTTTTATTCTTCATATTAAATTCAATAAAAAACGAAGCATCAGAGAAGAAAGTACATACTAACGGTAAAATTTATTGAATTTTAATAAATATTTGTTTGAATAATAATGTCAGTGAATATCCACTGAATATAAATTTATTTGGTACAAGAATCATTAATTGAATTTAATTATTATTTTTTTATTCAGCAAATATTTATTTTCCACAAACAAGTATTATATTAGTCTACTATCCAAACAATTATTTGTTTTAAAATTAAACAATTTTTTAATTTAATACATTTTCTCTCAATTTTTGTCTCAATCTCACACACATTTATTGTTTTCATATATTTGATATTTTTGTAATAGTGCTATATGCGTTAAACTATCTATGGACGACCACAATTTTAAAAATGATATTTCAGAAATTTTAGAAGTGATATTTCAGAGATAGATGTAAAATTTGGAAATAAAATCTCTACGTTTCAAATTGAAATTGATACGATATGAGTGTAATTATAGGATTAAAGGCTTAATTAGAAAATAATACTCACCCGTTCGCTCGTCCACCGGACTCGCCGCCCGGCCCGCTGCCGTTCTAACAAACAAAAAAACAAGTTTATTAAAAACAAGCTCGGTAACAGTTCAAAAAACGAAATGGAGGGCGCGCGATGCCGATCGCGCGAACGCAATGTGTGGCGCAGAGTCCTTTTTCTCATTTTCGCATAATTACAGTCTTGGAAAAAAAGAACGCGCGACCACGGAATGGCGCGAGGAAGACAACACGAGCAAGAACAACGGAATGAAACGAGCGATGATCGATCTTGGAAATTCTCATTTTCTTCGCTGTAAGCGACAAATAACCGCTCGGCTGCTATTGAATATTACAAAACTGTGAGATGAAGTTCTCGCTTTGATTTCCGTGGCCGCGCGCGCACGCATACACAATGCTCTGCCTTTAAATCGCTCTGTCGCAATAGACCTAAGGGAGAAATTACAAACGGAACGGAATAAGATGAGCGCAGAGGAAATCGTCGGGTGAGACGAGGAAACATATCGTCAAATAATTGCTTTCCTGCATCAGCTGCAGACAGGAGGAAAGGGAGAAGGCTATCATTCGCACATGATTTTGAAAAAGCGATTTCTCCATCGCGGAGAATCGACTTCTTCATCTTCTCTCTTTTCCTCCGATCGCTTGATTTACATTCAGAACTTCCTTCGTCCGCATCCGACTGCGATTGCTTCGTCCGCATTTCGCACTCACAGTATTCTCCTCTCCGCCCGTCTATTGTTCCTCGCATCGCAGTTCTCCCAAACTCTACTGACTACATCGATGTAAATGTATTCTCTATTTCCTATCTCTCTCTTTCTCGCAATCCAACTGCGCGGACTACCACTTTCCGTTTAATCCCTTTCTCGTTCGTCGGAACACAGGTCGAACCTATTCTCGTCTCGCTTGTCGCCGTTAATCAAACCTTCGACCCATCGCCGGCGACCTCGAAGAAGCACCGGCATTTTGTCGTCTGTCAGCTGGCTGGATTCATGGCTCGATCGTTTGTAAGTTCCACAGTGGACTCGCGATAAATTCTGTTGGTCCAGGTTTTCGTGCCCCGAGGTCCTGACCCCTCTTCCATATTGGTCTTTCTCGAATCAAGCTTCTCTTGGTCGTCTCTCTGTGCTTCCCATCATAGTGACAATTTCTCTTAATAAAGATTCGGCTCCAGACGCCGAAATCTCGAGGACTAATGGATACCTCCCGCCGAAGAGAAAGGGATATATACGTGTATTAACTGACATGTTGGATGCTTCGCTTTCTCGAGAATATCTGTCCTTTTTTTCTTTCTTTCTCCACCTTTTTTTTTATTCTCCTGCGCTTTTTCATGTACTTATTCACGTTCGCTCGGCCGCGCGATGAAATGGAAGTTTCGGAGATAGAGTGTGTAACAGCCCGTATAAATATAATATCACGTACAATACCTCGTAAATTCTGTCACGATATAGAGATATAATATAAACTTATCGATAGCATAACAAGTGTAATAAGTATTTAGAGTTAGAGCCGCAGGTATTTCGTCCCTTAACGCTGTCTCTTTTTCCCACACTCTCTCTCACGTCTTCCGCACTCAATTTTACTTCATCATTTACTCAAATTACAATTTTTCGTCACTCTCGTACTTCTTGCTCTTTCACTCTCTTTCTCCCACTCTATCGCTCGTCCTCGTTCTCTCTTTCTTTTAAACAGTTCCGCGGAAAGGGGTTCCTTTTTTTTTCCTCTGATCGCTTAAAAAGCTTAGATAACATTGGAGCATAGTATTCGTTTCATTTTTACGTTTAATCACGAAATGATGGCCTTTGAGAACGTCTCGTCGGAATGTGTAAATAAAGCATGAAGCTGAAATCTTATTATCGCAGTACCTTATATCTGTAATAAATTGAATAAGAATTTTAATCAACAATAAAGATTGCATTTAATTATAAAAGAAATAATTCAAAATATGCTGTAACATAAACCTTAATAATACGTCATAAAAACAAAAGAATAATTATGTAACCGTAAAATTTCGAATACAGGTCGCGCGAATAATTTTTACCATCCAACAAAGCAGAATCGGTTTCATTAGTGGCTCGAAAATTCATACTACATATTTGTGACATTTTCTGCTGGTGGAACGATACGCAGATTAATTATTCATAATATATATGAATTTCACTGCGCAACAGCTAATTAGAGCTGGTCAACTCAGTGTTTTTCGTCTCGTAGCGAAATTAGATTAAGATACGACATTTCCGATGTTTCCTGGCATAATTTTTGTTAACATGCGGGAATTCACAGTATCGGAATTAATTTATTCCCGATAAATTGAATGATCGATAAATAATATTAAAAAAAAATAATATATATATATATATATATATAAACAGAGACGCGCTCAAAGGCAAGGAAACATACATCAACTCAAAAAAGTAGATATATATCTATACAGAATATATCTATACAGAATATAGTATCGCTTCGCGAATATAATTCTGGCAAGCGTTTACACACACAATTAATAACGAAAACCTAACTGCACTGAGAAAAACATTCTTTTTGCACGTTGTTATAATTATGATTATTACTATAATGTTAGTAATAATAAATGTATGTATGGACCTATCAAAATATATATATAGTTGACAATTGAAATAATTATAATTATATTAATTGAAACCATATTTATGGTAACAATAACTGTAATTTGTAATTATTTTCAGTTGCAAATTATATATATATATCTCTTATATAACTATAAATGTAATTATTATTATCAATATTATAGTAGTAATAATCATAATTATAGCAGTTACAAATATCAAAAGTTTATCTCTCAATGCGCGTATTTAAATGCGTCTGTATGTGTTATCTGTATCTGTGTTACTCATTACACTCTAACAAGTTTTTCTTTTATCTATTAGGCCTTAACAATGTATTTTGCTTTAATTCGCTTAGACACTAGTCGTCAATTGACGGTGCTATTCGCTAAGTTGAGAAGCCTTAAGAAATCTTTGCTGTACTACATCGATCGAGAAGGGGTGAGTGCGAACGCGCTCGCCCCGCTTGTTAATGATATGACATTTAATGAAACGATATCGGTGATATGCAGGTGCGATTTAAAGTGCCCACTCGTCGAGACTTTATAACACGCGAAGAGATATCAGAGATTGTAGTTACGTTCGAATTCTTTCAGTGGACTGCACGACGTCGAGTATCTCGACTACTGGCTGAAAGTCAGATCACATTATTTTTGCGAGCAAATTATTCCTTGGCATCGAATCGGATCGGGGTCGCGGAAAAATTTATGCGAAACTTTGCCGTCGTCTTGTCTCGACGAGAAGACATATTCACGATAAAGCTCTCTGTTCTGTGCCCTGTGTTCTGGATTTTACCTGCGGCCAACGTGTATGTACTTTATAAAAAAATATGTATAAAAGAGAAACTTTCCTTTTATCAATTTGTGCAAATTATTCTTACCAGTAGACTGATTAGCTGGAAATGGATTGTTAAATACTGTCAATCATAATATTGTAATAATTCTTCTTTCGTTTCCACTTATCATCCACTTGTAACGCCATCAATTAATTAGGAGCTCATTACACGAGATATTCTAGAAAAGATTTATATCTAATGCGTGATATGTAGTACATGACATGTGCGATTTATGAGATACGTATATTTATGAAAATCACTTCGGCATAATACACATATCGTGTGTGATGATTTATAATGATAATACTTCAGAATTTCGGCGTGCTGTGTAATTATTGAACTTAATGGAAATAAAATGTATCGCGTGAGAAACACGATTGTTTCGCTTCTACGTAAAAGTTTCGGTGATAACGTGATTTATTTACGAATTCAAGGGTAACGACCATTAGCGAACAAAAATATTTATATCCATACAAAACTTTTATGCAACTTTCGAAGAGAGAAAAACATCGCGATTGGAAGTTGATTGTACAGTCGCCATACGTAAAAGTTACAAGTCGTTGGAATAGATTTCCCGCGGGTCCATATTCGGGAAAGAAATAGATCCGATTGTCACATACCTATATACGGAAGTGCATGCATTAACAAGAATGGAAATGGGACGAGCTATGGAAAAGCTAATACAACCCTAGAAAGAAGCCCAGGAAATATCCATATACCATTTACGTATGCATGTGATATGTATGTGCTTTTGCATAAAAGCTTATTCTGCACTATGTCCAGGTATTATCATTAATCTGCTGAGTACGCAGATAAATATAAGCGTAAAAAAATATTGGAAGCTGTAAACTTATAGGAGCTGAAACAATGGAATTTTACGAAGACGAAATTCCGAATTCGTTACGATATGTATGAGAACAGCCATGATTTATATAGTATATATAAATATGTACGCATTATCATGAATAATTATAATTATGTCATTAAAGTGTACAAGGTAATTAATATAATTACGAACACACAACTGATTTTGTGTAATGGAAAAGAGCTTTAATAGAGACTAGATTTCTCTGAAAAAGCTCCAAATTTCAAAAACAATCGATAACATTCAATCAATTAAATTAGCCAATTCCTTCCGTGATGTGATACATGAGTAAATTTCCCGCAAGTGTTGCGACGTTAATCTAAAACTGGGAATGGCCGCAGGTAACCAGAGGCATTAGCCTGATGTGTGTGTGTGTGTGTGTGTGTGTGTGTGTGTGTAACTTCGTGGTAACATAGACACCATGTACATGTAGGGATAATGAATATGCGATTTCTGCGAATGATATGTCGAGCTGTATGTGTGACGATAGTAGCATGGTGTGCGCCTAACTGTGCTAGCGGCCAAGTTGTAGACCTGGGCTGCGTGGCAACCTAATCCCATGTTCGCCTAATCATCCCACAGCTCACCGCGATTTATCTTAAACTTCCGCTTCCGCATGTGGATACATATACGTATAATACCTGATTCACCCGTCGTAAATTATCGTTATAGTCCGTATCCGTTGCGTCGTAAGCACCTTTACTGTTGCATCAATAATCTTAATTACGGGATATGTATCTGGGATACCCTACCGCCTGTGTAACCAGGGCGGCGCTGTCTGAACACACGTAAGAACACAGAGATATATTTCACGTGAGAGAGAAAAAAGAACCTAGAAAATTCACCTTATGTAAATCTTGGGTCGTAAAATCTTTTTACGCGCTCAACAATTTGTTCGCGCCTATTATATCAAGTCTATATAATCGTTGCACAACGTTTGAAAGACACTGATTCCTATGTCTGCGTGACACGGCACTCTTTATGGCCTCCATTTCGCGTCGCGCGTTTAATGTTCCGTGTAATTTTGACGCTGTAATTTTACTGTGGATTCAAGATAATTATTCACGAATGGTTTGCCCGCAATGAATTGCAAGATGGCCATAAAAGTAAGGATACGATTAGTCGTCAGACGTAATTCTAGTCATTCTCCTTAAGCCAAACGCTATTATTGTTAGAAGATGAGCTAGAAGTAAGCTACGTGACTGGCGAATTAATTCGAGAGTTCCGGGAGTGAATTGAGTCTTAGCCTGTTTATATTCTATTTTCCTAATATTCTATGGATAAAATAAATTTGTTGTATTGCTAATCGAGTGGAAGTGAATTTTTATAGGTGCTTTTGTTACTAGTTGCATTCTCAAGTTTATGTGTAATTTCAAATCCGATCTTCCATAATATGTCGTAAAATCTCCTGTACTTTATAGTTTCGAATCCTTTCGATGTGCACTTTGAATAATGTGACTCTTCCGCGATATATCAGGGCTGGAGTTCTCCATTCGGCGTGACTAATGGATTAACTAAGTTGAATGCACTGAAGTCGTAACGCGCGTGTAACTTCCAGGATAGAGTAACTTCCAGTTAGAGATGCTAAATGACAGTTACTCGTCGATCTTATTACACTTCTCCAGTGAATGAAGGAATATATTGGATAAATCTTGACAACACGTCAACAAGGATATTTGTTAATGTCATTCAATTGCACAAACAATTTGTATTTTTTTCAACATCCCCTATTTTTCTACGAATACACGAAAGAAAGGCGTCGCCTTTTTGTTTATACGTGCCATCGTTCTTCGCGCTATCCTTTTTACGAGATATATTTCACAAAATTATCGCCCTTATGGGCCACGAATTTATTCTCTTAAAGAACCCAGGTGTGACCCTCTCGGCATGCGTCATGCCATTTTTTATTTCCTTTCACAGTACCACCACGTATTTATTACCGTGGCAACAAAATAAATTTTCCTCTCACGTAAAAAAAGACCATTAGATTTATCAAATATGAAGCCTCCCTTCAAAACTTTCTCCGGCATTGAAACATCTTTTATGAAGTAACTGTTAATGAATCTTAATTGCATCCTAATGAACTTCGTTACGTTTTAATAGCTGCAAACTTTTGCATCATTAAATATAAAATAAATCTATCGGAGTGTAAGTATCAAATTGCTCTTTTGCCTCGTAGCCGGGAACTTTGAGAAAACGATATGCGTCATACTTACTTGACAGTTTTTAAAAGAATTATCTTAAAATTGAACGTCACGCGAGCGCACAGGCGAGACATTGGATCTATGTAATCGATCATTCTATTACCTCAGCTAGTTCCTCTATAGCAGATCGTACTAGGTCGCCCTGTCGATATATCGAAAAAATGGCAAATTTGCTCCTGGCAGGATTGCCAGACAGATCAATTAAAATTAATCCATGCTGCCAATTGCATAGCGCAAAAATATGGAAAAATATGAGGAATTGCTGATAGAAAAACAAATCAAAAATTATCTAAACAAATTTATAAATAAAACAGACAAGAATTGAATAACGTTTCGTGTATTTATTTCAATTTTGTCGCAAAAAAAATATTTTTTGGAAACGAGAATTTTTGTCAAGATTTAATCAAAGTTTCATTATGTTGTAATCTGACGTCTGACGACTAATTTCCATGTAAAATTAGAAATTACTTTTTTTAACGTCGCCTTTGACAATAGTCTTTGAACATCAAAAAAAAAATGAAATGGATCTTTTTAGAATGTGAGCTTGTGAGATGCTGTGAGCTACGTTTAGTTTCCCATCTGTATATTTTCCATTGTCTCGATTATCACACGAAAGCTTATACGCTACGTTTTATCGCTTGCCCCTTGCTGAAAAAACACGACTAAACATGTTGTTATAGTATTAATTGACACAAATCTACCGCGTAGGCTAGTAATATATATGTATGTACGTATATACCTTGATGTATATTTATATGAATAAATTAGGCGTGTGTGTATGTGAGACATGTAATAGTGAAGAATGTATCGAAGAATTATGATGATATCTTTGGTATATGAGACGTGAGTGTTTGAGAGAGCCAAGAAAAAATCGGCCGCACCATGTTCGAGCAATAACTCGACGAGAAGACGATTACGAGCGTGTATTAGACACTTATAGTGGTACCACGACAGTTTACATATACAATTATTAATGACCATTACTAGGCGTCTAGTATATTACTTATCTCGACGCGGACGCGGTAGTATTCGCTCCTTTCGCATTACGCTCATATAAAAGTGAGAAACGGTAGAGAATTGGTCTTGTCGTATATTGGCCTCGTATCGCTGCCAATCTCTTCGGGAAAAATTCGCGACACGACTGACGAGAACTCGACGTTAGTATTCGATCAATCGATCGGCCCTTTCGTCAACCTAGACAGATAATACGCGATGCGATAATTGATTTATGCGCTAACACGAATCCATGGACCAATTGCTTTGCGTCAGTCGAGTCGTTCGTTTATCGTCGAAGACGATTCACGGAACGTCGAGGAGCCAGCCGCTCGATTTTCTTTTCTCGAAGACTCGCTCCGCTCGGCGCAGCTTGTCCAATTAAAATCCTTTGCATCGACAGATCATTCAATTAAAAAAGTATTTCACTCTCGCTCCTTAGAGGCTCCCCTTTTTCCTGCCTTCTTTTTCTCGTTATTCTCAGCATGATTTTATCGCCGAGCTACTCTCGAATCGGATTGTCGCAATTTGCGGAAATCCGAATTAAACATTTGATGAAATGGGAATTCTATTGAAATGTTTGTTGGCGCAAAAACGTGGCAATTTTAACAAGTGACTTACGACGGACGTTCAGAAAATAAAAAAACAGAAATTTGCAAAATTCTATAATAGAGAGAGAGATCATTTATTTCAAAATCTAACATTAATTAAATAATTCAAAGCTCATGGTGAGTTAAATTTGCAAAAAAGAATTAATCTAAGAAATGAATACAAAATACAACAAGAGAAGAATACAATACAAGCAGCTTACTTAGACGTTGTAAAAGTTAACGTCATTTTGTGACCGTACAAGCGCAACACCTGCAGAATATCTTATTAATATGCGTATAGTAATCATTAATTATTAGTCTGACGTCCTTTCTGGTCGTTGATAGAAACTAGAATGATTAAGGAAGCTACATAATTAAGGTGCATTGTGCGAAACAATGGCTTATCCGTGCGGTATGTTTGTAGGTAGCGCTATGCAAAAGAGAGATTATGTTGTTCGATATTCTTTCATTACATAAATTTGTCGAATAGTAAGCCACTTAAACTTTCTTTCTCTTGATAAGCTCCGCGGTAACAAAGTTGTGGAAAAAGTGTCCACCATTTTATATAGGGACGCATTTTATATAAAATTCGACTTTATACAAAACCAACCTTTCCTTAACATGTTGTAATTAACAAGCGACACTTTTCCTTCAATTTCTGCTGATAAATGATGGCATTTGTATTTTGTTTTATTGCCTAGTTAAAAATATTCATTCAATGACAGTGAAATAATCGGACCATGAATTATAAATAAATAAATGTGAAAAAAAAATTATAATTTCTTCATGGAAGGAAAATGGTATAAAGGAAGAAAATGTGTGTCTGTTTTGTTACGCAGCGAGTTAATTACAATTGGTCTCCAATATACAGAAAAAATAATTGCAATTACCAAATGTGAATATAAAATTTGCTTCTGAAGGTTTTTCTTATCTTTTTTTTAAGAGATGCTAGAAATGAGTTCAAGAATTTTAAAATAATTTTATGTTTATGATATATATTGCCAGAGCACTTATCAAGATGAGCGAAAGTGAAATTTTTTTATGCAATTGCGGAGCTTGCTTTTATTCTTATCGTAATCAGCGTGCAAGGCTCAACGACATATAATTTCGAAAGAGTTGCCGGTTTCTTATCACTTATACATCCATGACGGATTATCTCAGAGGTATCTTCCTCCGTTCCTAATGCGCCTTTCTCATTTCCTCATTTTCTCTTAGGACAGCACTTCCAAAATCTTATTCTGCAATATTATTGACTCTTTCACCGGCGACGCCGGTTTCGGTGCTATCCACTTTAAGAAATAATGTGCAAAATTTGTGATTCCCCTAAAGGTAAAACTTTATTACATAAAGTATCCCAAAATAATTCTTCGTAGTTTATTAAAAGTTTTTAGCATTATGTGAATTTTACGAGCGCCGCTGGCGAAACTTTGGTAGCGCTTGCGATATTCATCTTTACATTCGCTCTCGTAAAAATTTTGTGTTTTTATTCATTTCTCTTGATACCCCTTTCTTAATAATTCCTTCCTCTTACTCCTATCTGATGAAATGTGTCAGTATCGAAACCAGCGTCTCTACACATTCTTCGTACAGGTACTGCCCCAGTCACCTAATTCTAACACAACACATCGAGAAATTACGCAGGATAATATTCCCTAGCTTAAGTACAGTACTATACGGCTGTAAGTCTTTAGATACGGAAGCATATGTATCGGACGTGGGTGTATGTGTGTAATGTATATGTCTTTCGCACGCGTACCCACGTAGTTCATTCATTCGATCATTACGAATTTCTTTATGTAAAACGAATAGCTATCGGTGCGTACGCAATGCGATCGATCGTACGGAGTAGTATGCACGTCTGTTAACAATAACAAGGAAAAATGCTTATTTCTGCAAGCTACCAATCGATTTGTAATAGTACTCCATGTCGTTTGTATGCACCTTCGATTTATTTAATAATAACATAAATTCGAGTATTCATTGAAAAAAATTTCTAGTTCGGACGAATCAGAATTTATTGGTTAAATTTATTAGAATGCTATTTGAGATAACCGGAATTCTGATACAATACTTCTAATAAAATCTACTAGAATATTCTTATTTTTATCAGAATAATTATATCAATCAGAATTTGTATCTCAACTAGAATTCTAGCAGATTTAATTAAAAAATTCTGAGTCTACTTTTCATCAGAATTACTATTTAATCCAGATATATTTTTCTCAGCGTTCCCTTGTCCGAAATTTAATAAAAACTAAATGTAGATTTTATTAAAGTAATACACTATCTTAATGTTTGAATCATTTATAACTTACTATTGCAACTTGGCGTGCAATAAGATAAATTTCGAACCTAAGTTAGGTCGTTAAGTCAACACAAGTCGTTCGATGTACACAAACGGCATGTCGCCGTCACGATATAGTTCTATTATTCTACCACTGTATAATGTATAATAATTATTACTCTCTATGCGACGTACAACGATCATTAGTCTTGTGTCGTTTTCCATCTTATCGTATCTGCACCGCGACGTATTGACGACAGTTAGAAAAATTTTGCGCATGCACCGTATATATACGGCGAACTTTCTCCGACGTGACACGCGCGTTTTCGTGTCACGTTTTTCACGAATGTGTGAATATATCTGCTGCAGTCGGCACGAAGATCATCGGAGGGACTCATCGAATTTATTTATTTATTTATTTTTTTTAAGGAGACGCTCCTGTCTCGGAAGGAAATCCACGGGAGAAAATTCCCGACGTTGGCTCGCTTCGCGATGGAACGTGTAGAAAATGTAAGAAGTACAAGCTGTGGAGATATTGTCGGCGTAATACTGTCTCTCACACGACGGCGCGAGTTACGAGAGGTACGCGAGGTATCGATTTTTCTGCATTCACGCACGATTGAATGGGATGTATCGTCCCGCGGAATATATCGTTGCTACTAAACATGTGCGTATCCAGGCTGACATTAATATCGGGGGCAACGATAAGCGTCATCGATTTTGGAAGTCCCTGTATTTATATGACGGATACTCAAAACGTTTGTTAACCGGTTATCATTATCGATCACAATTGATAGCCCATCTACTTAACTTGATCCAAAAACGCGATGTTAAGTAAAAGGTGCCTCGGGCAATCGTTCTTACTGATCGGAAACGTTGCAAAATTGACTCTACATACTTCGACTTCGCGTAAGTTATAAGAGAATATGTGTGACTGTAACAGTGATGGATATGGATGCAATATTCTATGATGTCAGGAACTAAGAATTCGGTATTTGTAGTTTCATATTATATTCAAGACCGTGTCACGTGTGCGATCTTAATGTTATATGGATTTATTAATTGCGATATAAAATTCACACACAATCATCTTATCGTGACTCTACACGGGATTTTAAGATCGCACTTCAGATAATCCTGAGTATAAGATTCAACTATGAATATCGCAAAGGAATGATCTTTCGTATATACCGCGTGTTTATTGTCCACGCGTGTTTATTGGAAATCATGCGAAATGTGTTTATTTATACCAGCGACCGGTCGTCGTTGGATTTCTCTCACTCGTCTCGAATTATTTTATCGCGCCTTAAATAACCGCGCCTTTAAAAACCTGTTGTCTTTCTTCATTGAATTCTTAAGTTACTTCTCTTAAACATGTATCATGTGTTCTGCCGCAGCTCTTTACAGATCACGGAAATGCTGAACCATTCGCCGTCGCAATTTCCACTTGGGATCGTTTTACATCTATTTTCTTCTCTCTCTCTTTCTTTGCACAATGAACGACTTGCGTGCGGTGCACTCGAGCGTTTCCGGTACGTGTCCTTATAGGCGTTTACGGGAGCGATGGATTTCGATGTTTTACGAAATGCAATTTTCCACAGTGTCTGCGCGACGTGCATTCTTATCGCTATAATGTGACTTATCGTTATGCCCTCTGCGATTCTCAGGTAACGTTCGACGCGAACAATGGCGCTTGTACTTCGTACAATATTTGACAATGAGGATGTGCGAGTGAAAATAAAGGACGATAAGGAAAATGTATGTCGAATGTGAATATCGAAAATAACAGGTGAGATAAGAATAATTTGTCGAAGCAAAATATTTTTTTGTGAACAATTGTATCGCATTTTTCGCAGGCATATTTTCACAACACTTGTCCGCGTCGCTCAGACACAGCAGGAGATTCTAATGATAATAGTTACTAGCTTAAAGCGTATCTACGAATAAAGCACCATCTAATTACATCTAAAATGCTTATTAAATGAGCTTCCCGGTGACCATGCGCCGCCCGCATGGATCTCGAGATCAATCATCATCGATCACAATAAATCGATCGCTAACGACGCGGCGTTTTCCTCGCCTCTTAGAAATATTGCTTGATCAAGCGTTAGTGGTGTTACACTTAAATTGACTAGTACCGTTTGTAACATGTATCTCACACAACCATCTCAGAGGCTCTCGGTCTCTTAACAACCTTAGTGAAAGAGAGCGAATAAAATTGTCGTCGCTCTCTTTGACGGCAAAGCTTGACTTCCTTTTTCGCTCGCAACATTGACTAAGTATTACGTGTCACTTAGTGGCACGATCTTAACTTTAACGCCAAATATTGTTAAATTCGCAAGTATCTCACCCATTTTACAGTCAGTCGACGTATCCGCGTACTCGACATTCGAAATGTATGTGAGCTGCATCATGAATTCGAAGCACGCGGGGAATCAATTGTTCGCCAAGAATTTTACGTCAGTTGCCAAAATGGCCACAGTGTCAAAGCACTAAAGGTAAAACGTCTAGTTTTTTTTCAACATTTGTAAATACCGTTGTTGAGATAAATTTCATTCGAACTTGATAATAATTGGATATCAGTATCGGAAGATATTGCGAGATATCCATCCAATAAAAAAATGTTAGAATATTATTGCCAATCGCAAAAATGACACGAAACGTGGTAAAGCGATTCATAATTTCACCCAACCTCCGAATCTCGAGTACGCTTTACAGAAGTTTTCGTGTCCTCACTTGATCATGATACTCACTGCCGTGGGTCCCTGAGAGATAGCGTTCTCCTTAGAGGCCTCTTCGACCTCCTTGAGCTTCTCCTCGGCCTTACGTTCCTTCAAGGCCTTGAGCAGCTTCCACTTGGACCCGGGCGGGCCAGGACTCACCTGGCCCTCCTTCAATGTCGTGTCCGAGCTTCCGCAGGACGAGGAGTCGATCTTGATCTTCGGTAGACTCAAGGTCGCCGTTGTAGCTGTCTCGGCGCTACCGGCTCCATCGCGCTCGAGGCCTTCAAGGACAGTGCTTTCAGAATCCCAAGCTCCCGGGATGCTGACCGACACTTCGCTAGGTGGTACACTTACGCTACCTTCGCGAGATAAAGAATCCGAGCCCTGTGGCATCTTCTCGCTGTGACGTAGCGTCGAACCGTTGGAACTTCGTCGTGACTGCTGCTCTTCGAGATCCTTCGGCAGCTCTTCTTCCTCTTCCTCGTCCATTGATTGTCCGGGACTGTCCGGACCGGATGTCTCGCCGGAGGAACCTTCTTCCGTGGATGGCGGAGGTTTCTCCTTCTTAGCTTCTAACTCGTGCGCCCATGTATGATAATCGGTCACCCTGGCGAATACAGCTTCTACACTTTCTGCAGATTTTCGCTTAGGAATAGGCTTTTCGTCGCGATATCTGCTATCATTTTCTTCGAAGCGATGCTCTTTGATAACTGTACCATTCATTCTGCCTCGTGATTCTTCTCTATCTTCTTTTCTCTGATCCTTTGGTTTCGTGATGGCTTTGAGCTTAAGCTCCTTCAATACAAACGACATCTTCTCTTTTACCGTTTCGTCCGGCTGGTAAACTTCGTCTTCAGGTTCCTCGATCAATGCTTCGGTCATCTCCATTTCGGATTGTCTCTCTAGCTCTTCAAGTTTTCTTAATTCGTAACAGTACCATTCGTCTTCTGAATCAATAGAATCTTCTGTACTTTGCCGTCTTGAAGACACTCTCGATGTGCTCCTGTATGAATGAGTGCTACGATTATCCTCATCAGGTTCACCCGGTCGCGAACCAGTCCAAGGAATCTCTAGAGATTGCTGATGGCGAGGTAAAAATCGAGTTCCTCCTGTAGTATTGTAACCTCTTATGGATGCCGACGGACTGCCCTCTGATGGCGGAGCTTCTTCTGATAAACTTGTAACCAATTCTGGTAATTTTGCGCTGCCAGACTTCTCGCTCTTCTCGCTTTTTTCTGATACATCCTCCGGATATTCAAAACTTGTTTCCAAAGTTTGCGTTGGACCCTCTTCGGTTGGTTTCTTTTCGTTATTCTCGTCAGTGATCAATTGTTCATCGGACACTGTCGAGGATTGTCGTTGGCGATATTTACCGAGTGCTCGTGACACAGCGAATTCCATGCTCGAGCCACCAATCAAGGTAACCGGAGGTAATTTTGGTGCCTTCTCATTGGGAGCCTCATCCGAACTGCCTGTTGACCTCTTAATATCGCCAACAGTTTGAAAGATCGACGATCCACCGGATCCTGAACCGGTACTCTTACCAGAAGCTTCTTCTTCGAGCAAAGCCGTCTGATCGCCGTTCGTTTCATATTCATTAATTTCCATTTTTCTTTGATTTTCTTTCTCTTTGGCCCACGTATCCTGAAGAGCCTGTTGATGCAATTGCTCTTGGTGCTGTTGAATTTGCTGTTGGAGTGCTTGCTGCTGTTGTTGAAGCGCCTGTTGTTGCTGAAGTTGTTGCAACTGTGCTTGTTGTTGCTGAAGTTGTTGCTGCTGTTGCATATATTCCTTTTGCTGCGCTTGAATCTGCACTTGTTGTTGTTGTTGTTGTGCCATCATCTGCGGTGGCATCGGAGGCGGCTGCTTTCTTTTCGTGCTCGCAGTTTTTACTTTGGCAAAGAAAGGTGGTTCTTGAACGATATCAGATATGACGCTATCCTCATCTTCCGAAAGACCGCTTTGCCGACCACTACTCCATTCTGTTTCAGACTGTTCCGGATCGGATAAAGATTGCGACTGATGACTGCGACGCTTGGCCTTCTGGAGAATGCCGGAGACCGTGGAAACCAGTGTATGTTTTTCTTTTTTCTGGCCGTTTGAGCTCTGCCTCGACCTCTGCCTGTCATTTCACCAGGCAATCTTTGCTGCTGAGCTTCTTGCACGTCTAAATCTTCTCTTCTGACACCACCTGGTAATGATTGACTTCTGTGACGTTTGGTGAGGTGTAAATCGGGCAGCCAATTGCTCATAGAACTCATTGCGTTCTTCAGCGAAGAACCTCTTCTAATTTTCTTCGATAACTTACTATTATCGATCTCATGATCTTTCAAATTCGAGGCGATACTGATGTATCCAGATTGCGAAACTATTACACTCGAAGCGTCGTAATATTCACTTTGCTGTGTCTGTTGTTGCTCCATAGATATTCTTCCACTCTCATGATCTTGAATGTATTGATGTTCCCTTTGCCATTGTCTTTGATAACCGTCCGCGAGTTGTGCGCTCTCGGCGCTACTCAGTCGCTGACTATATGGCTGATATTGTTGCTGGTAAGCTTGTGGATAATTCTGATTCGCATAAATGTGATGTTGTTGATATGCCGAATGCGTTTGATAGGCCGGCGGCTGGGGATATCTTCGATCTGTGTACGGACTTTGAGCGTAGCTCCCGTCGGAAGTTAAAGACCTGATGCTGGAGGATGTTGAATCGTGAGGTATCTGCTCCTCCATAGAATTCAGCCACGATGAACTCTCGTTTGTCTCTGTACGCGGCAGATTAGTCATACTAGTCGGATAGTACGAGAGAGCATCTGTAATGTTGCCAGTGGGGAACATCGTGCGATACATCGCTGCTTTGTACCCTTCATGATTCGTCATACCATCCGTAAAAGAGCTTCCACGTATTGACTTCTTCCCATGAGCCATTATAGCGTTCGTCTCCGTATACTGAAGAGTGCCGTAACTGTCCTGATAATTGGTATATTGATGATCCATTGATTCGGAAGAAGAGTAATAAGCCGAGGTAGTAGTTTTGGGCCCGTAACTTCCAGCACCGCTTGTATAAACACTCGTAATGACTTGCTGTCGATTACTACCGGCCACGGAGTAAATAGCCGGTTGTTCCGATCTGTAAATATAATCCGCACTTGTACTGGAGGACGTTGCGTAAATATGTTGTAAGCTCTGACGACTACGTTTTTTGGGACTTTGACAAGTAGTAGTTACACCCGGAGCTGGCGGTGGCACAAAAGTATAGTCTTCTTTGACCGGCGATTTGCTGACGGTTGTATAAGCCGACAAGTGATTCATTGTTGTTGTATAAGGATGACTAGACGTGGTTGTCATGGTGCTCGCAAAGGCGTCTCTACCTTCGGGAGTGTCATAAAGAGGTTCCTGTGTGATAGTAGTGGTAATGGTCGTCTCTGGAAGCGGTGGTATCGGACTGGATGTTCTGGCGGGCTGTGTACTGGGTATAAGACTACTCGTACGAGTATGATCCACCGAATAAGAAGTCAACATTTTAGCGATGGAGCTCTTCGGAGAACACGGCGACTTGTCTAAGCTGCTCCAACCGCTCATAGAGGACAGACCGGAATCGGATTTAACTGTGACTATGTTAACGGCATTGCTAGATTTAACCGCATGTTTCGGCGAGACTCGTGGTGATTTCGGCGACTGACGGGGACTGAGACGACCTTGTTCCATAGAGACCAACTTTTCCGCGTTTCGCAAGAAACTCGGGCTCTGAGACCTCTTCGTTTCTGGTTCTCTTTGTTCTGTGCCGGGCATGAGGAAGGTTTCGGTGGTGTCTCGCGGCGCTGGCGGAGGTGGTGAGCTAGGCGACGGACTAGGTGGTGTACGACTTTCCTGGAATTCAAGATTGAGTCGAGCTGCGCTGCCAAAGTACCCGTCCTGTCTGGTGCGGAGACCCTGGACACTGTGAACACTGTGTACGCTGCCGGCCGATAAAGTGGGTGACGATACTTTTTCGGTGGTTGTGCTGTAAATGTTGGGCGAGGCGCAAGTGACGGCGGTTGCGAAGCTTTCCGCCATCAGATCTGTCAGTTCCTTGTTCTCTGCGTATCCCTTCGCAAAGCTACCAACATCGATCGGCAACTGAATCACGGGTTCTGGACTCTTTTCTAGTATGGCCGATGTATATCCTAATCTAGGCGGGGTATAAGTAGTCGAAATGGAGTCTAAATTACTCCTGGACGTAGAGGTCAGTCTTGGCGATATAGATCTCGTTGTAAAGTCGCCATCGGTGGCCAATCCACTGTCAGTGCTGACTCTGGAGATCGATCTGCCTGTGGAGCTGGGACTTTTGGAGAAAGTCCAGCTGTCCACGTCAGTTTCCGCGTAAATCTTTCTCAGCTGTTCGTCTATGCTGCTTGCTTCCTCAGCTAGTTTAGCCTCGGTTTCGGACGCGTACTGATTTCGTTTTGGCGAATCTATCAATCTCGATTGTAGTTCTATTAGATTTTGCGAATCCTTTTGCAACTTACTGGTTAGCCTATCTATCTCATGTAATTTTTCTAATGCCACCTGATCGAGAGAGCTGAGTCTTGAAAGTTGAGCGAGATCTTGCTCACTGACGCACGGCGTATTTCCTCTGTAGCTCTTATAATCGGCCGCACTGAATACTTCACCCTCATCTTCATCCGCTTCGTCTTCCTTCTTCATTATAGAAGTTTGCACTTCCTCCTTGGTCGGTTGGCCAGACAGCTCTTCCAGCTCTTTTTCCTTTGGGATAGCTTTGTCAAATATGCTGGGCTCGATTTCCTTCTTACCGTTTATATCCTCATCTTCGGCCTCTTCCCAAATCATACCCAGCTGCGACGTTGGTCTCGATGTATCGCCGCAAATTAGATCTTCTCTATAGGCGTTATTCAGGCTTCTATAGAATGCCTCGTCGGGAATGTTGCCCTCTTCCTCGAGGGTCTCCAAAGTATCCAAATTCCTGACATTCCTATGCATGTCAGTGACTACAGCCGCGGCCGTTGTACTATCCTGCGTGAGTCCGTGCATCCTCGCCAGCTCCTGTTGAGCCAGTTTCTCCCGTAGTACAGTGGTTTCCTCAATGCTTATCGCAGCACCCAGACTCTTCGCTATCGCGTCTAGCTCGCCTACTGAGCCTTGTTCATTGGCCAAAGTCTCCTCGACGATATTCACGTTATCATGAGTACCACCGTTAGTATAAAACTCAATCAGCTGGCTGATAACTGTCTGCTGCTCGTATAGCAGACCCTCTAACTTTTCTAATCTTTCCCACATTTTGATGTACTCCTGACTGAGAAGATCCAACGCCCGCCAAGCATATTTCAATTCAGTTTCGAGGATGTTCAGTCTCGTACCTAGTCTCTCCATGTAATCGCCTATTATGTAATCAATATTACCGTCACCGGACGCAGAATAACTCGGCAGGACTGGCGAATGAGTCCTTGGACTGGTCGGCGTTGGACCGCCCAACTTTGTCGAATCCATATTTGAGCCTTATCTGATCGCACTACAAGTACTTCACGTCACAAGTACTTTTATCGTAATTCTCTTAATTTTTCTTGTTTATTATGCGCCTATGTTTCTATTTGACGATCCCTGAGGCGATTCATCTTCGAGGCTTGCTCCCAAATCAAGTCACATCCCCCCTTGTGGACCAAGAAGGAACATGAATTGCAGCTTGGCGAACCTCACGGAGGCCATTGGTGTAGTCGAGTTTTTGGTCGTTGCGTCGTGTTTTATGATGATCTCCATATTGACTCGTTGCGAATTCTCACATTTCACACACAGTCTAACTATGTTCTACGATCACTTTTATTTACATATATCAAGTGTCTTTCTTCGCGTTCTACAGGCTACACTGCGTACACAAAGTTTGGAAGTCGTTGAGATGCAATCTTGATTAAACGTTCAAGATCGCGCGACACTCTGTAAATGGCACTTTGTAACCATTCTCGTATGTTCGCCGCTGTTGTTATCTGCAAAATATCAAAAGCCAACCCGTGCGGCTTGGTATAAGGAATACCAAATACCAAGGCAACATCGAGTACTAAAACAACAGCTTCCATGGTGTTTGCATTATTTCGATACATATCATCATGATATAAAGTCAAGATATAAAGTAAAGATAGAGTTAGAAATATGTCGAGGCATTTGCTTCACATCCACGAAGAAAAAACGTTTTATATAGTCTAAATTCGTATTAATTAATCATCACAGACTGATTATAAGTGTGTGCCACATTATCAGGATTTCTCTTTAATTGTACTTCGTTGGCCTCGATCTAAACTTAATAGCAACGAAGTGAGACCGCAGCGAAATAGATCGAAATCCTGTCAAGTATATGTGGTCACTTGAATATTACATCGCGTGCTACGATAATATCGATTGAACATATAATTAATGAAAATAAAGGATTTAAGAGAGATGCTTCATTTATACGTCATCGTGCTTATTGATCTAACGTGACTCTACCTGATGTCCTGCTGTGGAGTACATTTACGCATCACTACTGATGACTATCAAAATAACTATCACGATCTGAAAAACTTAGTGATCAATCGTATCTAGATCCTGGATTCTCATAAACTGTTGACAAGTCATTTCTTTTTTGCCGTTATTTCTACTTTCGTACACATGGCGATATCTTTTTGTGTCTCTTTCACTGCAATTTATACTAGACAGTAGAGCACAGACAAGATACTGCTTTTTATGATGGCAATGAAATTTCATAATAATGGAAAAACGTGTCGTTTAAAGCTACCCGAAATGATCGTGCAATCTCAAAAGTCGTTAACCTAATTTCACGTGCATTATATAAGGCGTTAAAACAAGGGAATCATAGATGATATATAATCCTCGATGTTTCATAAATTCCTAAAATAATTGATAAAAAACGTCGATATAAGTGATATAACATTACATAAAACTTACTCGATCAATTGTTAATACATATATAAATTGAGGAATATCAGTTTAGAATAATATAATACACTGTTAGACATCAAAGGAGCAAATAACAATTAAAATAAAATTAATTAAAACTCAATCTCTTGAATTAAATAACATTTTGTTATTTTTAATTTCCATAAATATTATATCAAATATAAATCACTTCATCCCCGTGCGGATGTAGTTTTAAGATAAACTCGTCCATATTAACGTACGCACTTAATAAATAATAAACTAAATTTACGTCAAATTTAACATTTCTTTGAATTAAATTGTTTAATTCCATTGTTTTAGTTAAATTATTGACATTATTGAAGAGGAACAGTGGTGACTTACAGAAATGATTAATAATAATTCGAATTATATAGGTATAATTGATGTATAATTAGAGACATTTATGTAAATTAAACAGTGTACTCTGAACTTTTAAGTTCTTTTCAATTAAAATGTACTAATAATAATGCAGCGTATTAACATACGCCATAAAATCACATAATTGTCGTGATTTAAAACGTGATGCTTGCTTCTGACTTTATTGAGATGAATTATTTCGGTCTCATTCTAACAGCAAGTGGGTTGCTATTTATGATCGTACATCAAGCGGCATGTGCGTTTATCACTCGAGCCCTTTTTATATTTTACACTCGGGAATCTAGCTTCATCGTTTCACGTGCTACTAGCTTCCTATCGGTTTCCTTCCGGTTAAGCGAGCTGCCGCAGACCGCAGAAAAGAATACCGCCACGACGATATTGCGCTGAAATATGTCTACCGCAGACAGATTCTTCGCCAGATCAAAATGGGCATTCAAGAGTTGCATCACAAAAGAGGCGAACGGTTATATCACCATTGCGAGAATTCAACTTCGTGGAAGATTCCTCCTGTTTGCAAATATTTCTCCTCGTCGCGTCTTTTCGCACGTTATCAAGCAAGAAATAAAATTCGTTTTATATGCCTCGTTTTAATATACCGCTCTCTTATAACGCTCCTTTATAACTCTTACATGCGTCGCGTTTTAACCTTCGAACAATGACAATACAAAATTATCGTTGTTAATCACATAATTAATAGCTATTAATACGCAACGGTTATTTACGTGATAGAGTAAAAAGTTTTTTATGAGCCAGTTATTTTTATTCTTGTTCATGCGGTCGCACTATGTCTTTCCAATATCAATTGCAGATGGTTGATGACATGTAAACATAGTAAAGCCGAATGAATATCGATTCACTATCTACTGCGTATTAACTTGAATTGTGCTATATCCATCACAGAGATTACTATTCGTAGTATGGTAGGCGGTTCATTCTTGACAGTTCTTCTTTAAGTATATCTTTCACATTACAAGATGATTATTACTGACACGATAAGTGCCATTCGATATCATTCGTCAGCGACGAATTTGTTTCCCTCGGTGCTTCCTATATTTTCTATGAAAGTGAAAAGCGAGATGCGATGTAGTAATAAAATTAATCTCCGGGAACATTTTCCAACTATTTTATAGATTTTACTTTAAGCCGACTTAAGCCGCTTCGTAGTTAATTGAATTAAGAACAAAAGTCCGATGGATTGGCGACGAGAAATCTGTCGGAAATCGAGTATCTCGACGCAACAAGTCACGCCGTACATCGATTATTTGATGCCCGTTGAATAAATTTTCTTTGCAAAATTGTCTCAAGATATATAAATTGTTCTTATCAAAGAAGAATATATATTGCGAAATTGATCATAAATTGATATTTGCTTGTGCGATTGGATTTGTATACGTATTTTGAAGCTTCCATTGTATACGGAAATTTCTATCTTTAAAAAGGATTTTCATGCGTTCACGGACAAAGTAAATAAAATATCAACCAGTGGCGAGAGATAGAATTTATTATACTTTATACATAAAAAGGATATTCTTTAATCTATAGAAAATTTTAGAATTCTTGCAACATCTATTGTTATTTCTACAAATTTGGCTCACCTCATAAATTTCATAAAAAATTTCTGCCCGCTTTTTCATACAAAAATCGAAAAATTTATATTCTCTTATATTCTCTGTAAAATAGCGTCTGTAAAATAGCGATTTATGCTTTCACGGATATCGTAAGTAATATTTTAGAATGAAGTGATTTGAGAAGAACTTATTATGTATGTGGAAAAAATTTTTGTTGAAAAAAGAAAATAAAGTAAAACACTTTTAACTGGGTGAAACATGCCGTCAAAGAAAAACCTTCTCCCGGCCGCTTCTGAATAGCGTAAAAGACCATAATCTTGTTAAAAGGAGTCGAGATTAATTCACAACACGTCATGTATAGCGAAAAATGGGACAAGCCTGCGGGGATTTTACAGGTTATACGTAGGAGATTTTCTTGTGCGCGTATTTATGAAGAAAAACATCCCTTTGAAACTCGCACATGACTGGGAGCGAGAGAGAGAATTCGAGTACACTCTAGGATAAGAAAGAAGACTACTGTTATAATTACTTGTATTATAGCGAAACTTCAGAGGAATTACCATTGCGTGGCATCGTGCTATATACAGTTTAATGCGAACATAAATTTTAATTTTCAATTTCATCACGACACAGTTGTTATTTATGTTACCTTTCCATTAATGTAATTTTTCTTTCAGAATTTCCGCGAAAAAAAAGCGATGTAAATTATTCTTTCAGTTTTCATAATGATACAAGAAAGATGGATTGTAAATTTGTTTTCTTTAATTTCCGTAAATCATAAATATATATAAGTATTTAGATGTATTTTCTTGGACCACTTTCTGCAATACGCAATATGCAATACCACAAATGTTCTATCAAAATGATTGTGGTAATTAACCTCATACAATACATAAAAAAACCTGTACACTCTTTCTCCTTTATTGCAGTTTCCTGAACGTTTGGAAGCTGTAATAAAGGAAAAAGGATACAATTTCTTTGCGCAAGGTTAATTGCGATATCATTTCTTGATCAATGATATAGGCAAGTAATATATTTGTGTGTTATCGAATATCTAAATAACACAGATATTTTGATATACAATTCGCATAAAAATAAAAAACACAGAAATAATTACTAATCTAATAGCTTTGATGATATTGTTGTTGTTATTCGAGTCTTCTTTCACGCGTGTATTTTTTATTCTTTTTAAAGAACATCTTTCACATATAAGTCGAAGGTTTCGTTGAAAATGGGATACAGGAGAGACCGGATTAATCCCATTCTAGACAAAGAGAAAACGATCATTCCGCAGATGGCAGAATCAACTACAAAATTTATATGATGCTGCAGAAGTTAATTTTTCGAGATAATGTCTCGCGCATATAGGCGGAAATTTATCAAGCAACAGGTCTCTCTTTCTCGCTGTTATTATTATCAAATGTCATAAAACCATTCTTGCGTAGCAGAAGCCGGTGATCTTACCGAGTCATTGAAATAAAAGAATTAATCTGTATAATTTCGTCGATATGTAAGAATATTATGCTTAAATCGTAGCTGTTCATTCGTAAATTTTCTGATTAATAAAAGCATCGCATAAATTATCAAAATTAATAGAAACGTTCGACCTAATATGAGCTATTTAGAATATAAACTGTAATATTATAAACTTGATATACTCGATCGTATTTGTTTCTACTTGTTTATGTAACATTTAACAACTACCAGAAGCTATAATATTCCATTTACTGCATGCAATGCCGTAACGTATTTTCACATAGAGAAGCATTGAAGACAATAAGATGTCAATATTATGGAATATTTTTTATATTGTTATAAAATTATACTTTTTATATTGTTATAAAAATACATTTTACATTCCCAATAAAAGAAAAACACGCAAAAAGAAACGTAATTGCTTCTTAAATGTTCTATAAACGAGCTTATGAATGTTCCATACAATAAAGAATATTTCTTTTATTAAATTTTGAAAATATTAGAATATATCGCACGACAAATTTACAAGATGTGTCGTAATGTACAATATATTGTGGTTATCCAGTACAATTTAGTTTATATGCCCGATAAACTATGTCGTGGAAAAGACATTATGGTCTTGGAAACAATTCGCGATGAAACCGCTACGATATATATATATATATATATATATATATATATATAAATATCTATATATAGAATATATATATATATATGTCGATATCGTGCCGTGTTCTTATTCGAAGTTTACATAAGCGACCCGCCATTCTATAAAAACAAACGACCGGCTAGGAACTATCGAAGAACCACCTGGGACTGATCAATAATTGATCTGACTGAACGACAAAATGTATTTCACAGCATTATTCGACGATATTTATACTCGTTTATAAATTTTAATGACTTTGCCGAGCGTAACGTGGCGTTTGACGGAGTATCGTCAGTAATCCCGGAATAGTCATGTGCGCATTTAAAAACATTCGGATTACGTTAAAGTACGAATCGCGGGTACGAATCGCGTTTTACTATGATGTGCATTTGACGAGGTTTAAACGAAATTCAGCTGATGTATCTTCATCATTGGAAATCGCATCGAATTTCCTGTGATCATATCTATTTCCGTTATCTGTATTTGTATCGTTACACGATGACATCCGTTTCGTTAATTAAATAGTCGATTTTAGTGAGGCTGATATTTCACAGTGTTTTTAGTTTCTGCTCCATCAAGGCGATTTCACTTTGAGTTTGAATTGGCCTCTCTTTCTAAACTTTTCGGCTAGTTTCAGAACCGATAAAATGGGTATCACCGCCCTTATGGACGCATAAAATACGCCCGAGGCCATTAGAAGAGCGGATTTACGTCGCTTCTTCTTCTTCTTGCGAGAAAGTTCATTTCTCAAAGAGAACGTAAGAGCCTCACGGCAAAATGGAATTGGATTTCCCTTGTGAGCCCTGCGCATAACTTCCATACGTGAAGCAGAATTTACGCAATATAAAATATAATCTACATATGTACAATAAATTATTAAACTATGTTTTATGTGTCATCTGTGTTAACAATTAATGACTTATCGTTCGAAGCTTATGTTCTTTGTCATTGCATTGAACTGAACTAAAGTTTCTATATATTTTTATTTATCAAAAGTCAGATATATTAACAATGAAACTTAATTACTTCTTTCTGTATTGCATTATCCAATTTATAATGATTTACATATTTTACATATTTTGCTTAATCTACCTGATAAAGATTAAAACACAATTTTAATTTACTTATGTAACTTTATTTACATAAGTACAATAAAAATTTCATGCAAACGTAATCTTGAAATTACAATCCTGAAGCTGAACATTTATAGTCATACTCGTTTAATGAAGAAAACTAAGGCGCTGATATTAGATATCTTTTATTATGCTATGAGTAATATTGCGTAATTGGACATGGGATGATTTCTTCTTTTATAGCGATAAGCTGGAACTTTAGCCGTTCCAAGCATCTTAGATGATACCCTCTCATGTTCTTACTAGTCTTATTCAGAGAAGCTTCCTATTCCACTAGCACATTGACCTCGAGATTATCCTGATATTATATCAGAAAAATGAGTTGCTTTACAACAGCGACACCCGCTGAGAAGTAGGAAAGAGCGAAACGATCCGAACGTTTCCGAAGAAGTATGGCGACAGACATCGAAATGAAATTCGATTCTGCACGGATGTTGCGCGTGTATTGTTGGTAAATTGAAAAAGCCAGGTTCTGGCAGGTGGAGATATGTTCTCGATGCTGTAAGCAATAACGTTCGAGCATTGAGTCTCGAATTTAATTTACTTTAAGAAGCAATTGCTCACATTGTATCCTACATTCATAGGAGAGTCTTTGTTATTAGATTATTAGATCTCTACGTTAATGTGAGAAACTCAATTTCTGTTGCTTTTGCGTTGATTTGCTTGAAGTAGCATCGAATGAGTAATATTTTATTTAATGAGGAATAATTTTCTTTACAATGTTCGAAACTTTTTTCGTAAGTTCTAATGTTCGAAAAGCAAAGTTCTATAAGAAGTATCCCCTCTAAAGTATACCCTCTGCGAGCGTGATCGAGATAGATACTTTCCCTTTTTTCAGAAATACATTTTTCATCGACGGCACACCGTCGAGTCGTTCACGATTCAGTGAAGTTCAAAGTTTGAACAACTCCGCACCGCTATGTTCGCAAGTTTCTTATCTTTTATTGCGCTAACCGAATCGTACTGGGAAATCGAATTTTTTGGTAGATCTTGTGTTTTTAAAAATTCTGTTCAAAAATGACAGTTTAGAAGTCTGCCTCAGAATTGTTAACAATGTAATGTAAATCGAAAACAGTGGGCGATAGAAAAATATATTTTTATAAAAATATAAAAATGTCAGACATTAAATAATATAGAATTATATAGTCCTGAACGCTTAAAAAAAATAATGGACATTGTAATGTATTTTTAAATAATTTAAAAAACAAGATATCATCACTATTATGTAATTAAATCAATATTACTGAGATATACTCATGTGTTTAGTTACTAAATATCGTGCATGATATTTTATATTTAAAGTATGATTATGATTGGATAAATTCGCAACGAGCGATAATATTTCGCATATCCTTTGTTATTGCATCCATTCGCGATATATAAACAGAAGATTAACTTAAACTGCAGCTTTAAAGTTCCAAAGGAGATAACCCAATCCTCGTGCATCTGCGAGCGCTCGTCTGACAAATATTAACTTCGTTTCTACAGTGTCCCAAGTTTCCACAAACTGAAGTCCTTCAGGGACCGCGTTGTGTACATACACGTATGACGCGGATTAATCATGAGCTCGTGATCTGCCGCGTACGTGCGTAATTGGGTTAACAATGACACCGCGCAGTTGCATGTTTTACGTCGCATACGCGTGTCTCGTCAATAATGCGATAATTATGATGGATGATTTGTGCGGTAGCTCACGTAGCGAAATTAACGCAAAGGGCAGGCGGATCTTGAGTCCGTAGCGTTTCCAGGCCCAGATTTCACTCCGGCTCGTCGAGGATCAATATTCGCCTGCAGCCCTCCAAAACTATGTGTGCGAATCTAACTTCTCTCTTTCTCTCCCTCCTTCCCCATTGCTTTGCTTGGCTACAGCGCTGGATTAACGAATTCGAGATTTATTCACTGAGAAAAAGGATTTTGTTAATTTAACAAGTCACCAGTACCTTTAATCGGTGATCGGTAAATATGTGACAACAAATTTTGTTGTTGTGATTGCTGCTAGTCTGCTATACCAACCAATTATTAGTAACAGAAGCAAACTATATAGAATCTAAACTATCTTTTGGATAGATTTTAGGCTCGTTTATATAGAAATCGTAGATGATCGTGGAGTTAAGTCTTAAGTCATAGGAAAGTGACCAAGTACAGTCAAGTATAAGAAGAATACTTAACTAGAATTGGTCAATTTCTTATGATTTGAGATCCTGCAATCGTCTACTTTTATGTATATACCATGAGCCTCTTATTTGCTAGAGAAACTATTGATTATTTGTTACATTGACGAATTAATTTACAATCGTATCAAATCGATCGTTTTTTAAATATCATCTTTGTTTTCTCTTGATTTGTTCCTATAACAAAATCATTTCATTCAGTGTTATAGCATTTCCTTCTTCCAATGAATCTTCGCTTTGTCTGATATTTATCTTTCTTACTAAACAGCTGTGACTTACTATTCGTCCTCAAATTTTATTCTTTCGATTTATTTTTTAGATCGAAAGAGACTTCGGCTGTTTGTACGAGTATCCCTCTTTCTCTCTCTCTCTCTCTCTCTCTCTCTCTCTCTCTCTCTCTCTTCTTCTCTTCTTCTCTACTCTTCGTTCTTAGTACCGTCCTACCTTACCGTACGTCGTTATTAGTAACTTCTCGTTACGAAGAGACTACTTCCGTTACGTAGGGTTAAGGTAG
>NW_012130083.1:3875805-3878133 GCF_000143395.1 Atta cephalotes
AGTAGATTAGAGAGAGTAGAGAGAGAGAGAGAGAGAGAGAGAGAGAGAGAGAGAGAGAGAGAGAGAGAGAGAGAGAGAGAGAGAGAGAGAGGATAGAATTGTGCACAAAATCGTTCCCATTCACCGGCTCACTTCAGATTTTCATTCATATAAATGTCAACCCAGCACCCCACGTCAAATGATTGGCCGATCACTTGATTTTCAAATTATCGTGATCAGAAAAAAATAACATCGTTTGACAATTTTCCCTTCGGTTTTTTTCATGTTGTTTATCTTTCGCTTACCCTCTTTCATTAAATCGGATGATACGCGCAACGAGCTTAACCCCACTTCAGTAAAATCCATGTCGACACGTTTGCATCAAGATAGTCTTTCTCAAGATCAGAGGGATTGGTTTTGAACATTACCGCTGTTTACCGTTATTATGACTAAATAAAAAGGCGCGATATTTTTTGCTACGCAATCCTGTTATCGCCAGTAATATTCAAGCCAAATAAACGAATCAGATAGTCGGATATACATTTATGAAAAAAAGATAATTATTACTTCGCCATCAAGTTATTGATTTTGGATTATACCATGTATAATTAGACATTTATTTCAGAGAAGATTAAATTGCAATTCCCTATCTCATTCAGTATTTATTATTCTGATAATAAATTTTACATATAACAATATTGTATGAAAATTAAATTATTCGGAGTCATTGTAATACATTCTTATTCACAGCTTCAATTAACATATCTAATTATACTTGTTTCAGAATGTCTTGAAAATTATTCATGTTTTAATCTCCCGATATATTAGTATCTGATGACCTATTTCAAAAATAGAAATATTTTAATGTAATAATTACACAGTTATACATATCTGAAAGTCATCGAATCCTTTTTCCGGTTATTCCTTTCTCCAATTATTAATATTGTCTAAGAAAGACGTAAGTAAGATATAAATCCGCAACAATGAATAAGTGTAGTAAAGAAAAAATAATTACTTAATTTTCGCATTTATGCTAAAAAAAAATCATCGTATTCTTTCACTTTTTGCCCGATATCGATTGCTTGAAAATAAGGTTGTAAGGATGCAAATGAAGTGGATCAATGGATAGATAGGTGACACTTCTAAGGGTAAAAAAGTGTTTGGGGAAGGTTGGCATCCCCCCTGCGGGAAAAGAATCAAGGAATTTTTTCATCGGGATCGGAGACACGGGAGGGGGAATCCTATTTTGAATCAAAGTGTTCATTACGTTTATTTTCAAATTAAATACGTGACGTCAATGCTTGTGCTAAAAAGTGAGTCAAAGACCATCGTCAGAAACCGTCTCTGTAAAAGTTAAATAAATTAACGCGCACGCCTTCATATTTCGTATTATCTAATTTTTTAATAGAGAAAAGTTCTAAGTAAGAACCGTTGAATAAATACGAAGCATAAACTGCAATTATGTAAAGCGTAGACAATACGCCTTCGAATAATTTCAATCCTAATTTTACACAAGACGATTTTTCGTGGCACGTTGACTTCGGGTGAAGTAGCAGGGTTAAAACGTGGAAGCACAATTGCTCACGGACGCGTGCAACCCTGAAATTCCAGTTTGCAATAAATGACGTGATGGTGTGTCTGTATACTTGTACACGCACTCTAACACGCGATCCTACATAAGCAGTTAAGCAGAACTTAATAACAGTCGCTCGTTACATCGATTGCGACCGCCTGAAAAAATCGTTAAATACCAGCAAGAAGGTGCTGAAGGCAATCATCACTGGATAGTGTTTACCTTCAAGTACAGATATCGATATGGACGGTAATTTGCGACACGGATCGATACATTCTTTGAACAGAAGGCGAAATAGCATCATAAATGTCTTTTCATGTCGAATCTCTCGTATCACACTCTCTTAAATTCATCTCTCCTGAGATCTTTTTATGTCAATTCGATCTAATAGCTCCGGGCAATCCATCCTTGCAATCGCTAGATACGACAATCCTAAAGAATCGTTAAAGCCTTTCCAAATTGTGTCGTTCGAAAAATTTTCTACATAAATCGGAGATTTGCTAACAGCTGCGCTGTCTCCTTTTCTTCCTTTTCCAATCATATAACGAGTGGACGTGGCAACGTGATACTACCTGTATAGAGCTATACATGCGCGTAGTATTACGCGCTCTGATTTTACCTGTTCAAAAAAGAAATATCGGAAAAATATCGTGAAAGTTGCCTTTTATTTCTATCCTACGTGTCTGTCGTCGCGGCAAGAATGTAAAATGTTCAACACGAGAGAGAGAGAGAGAGAGAGAGAGAGAGAGAGAGAGAGAGAGAGAGAGAGAGAGACG
>NW_012130083.1:3878802-3894683 GCF_000143395.1 Atta cephalotes
GAGAGAGAGAGAGGTAGCCAACCTTCTCTCCGCTCTCCATGATGGTATTGATCCGCCAGTGAAAACCGCGGTATTCGAATTTCTGAATCGGGTCGACGTCTAACAATAATTTTCGAGAGAATAAAGAGAGAATAAAGATGACGAGGTCACCGAGACAACCGAGTATATCAATGAGGTCACGAAATTTCGAGAATCGTAATTCACGAAAAACAAATCGTTGAAAAGTTTCAATAAAATTGCTCAGGGATATAATTCTGTCCTTTTAGTCATATCGAAGAAAATGTTAAATTAATTCGTTATCGATATCAGTCGAAGAGGTAAGTATATACCAAGTATATACTTGTATGTATGCGTAGATGTCTGTGTATACTATATGCGCGTAAAGCGAGAACTGATCGTCGTTTTATTTATTGATGGAATATCGAATTTAATAGCTTCCATGAGCGGAAACGAAACGAGAGAGTCGATCAAGCTGTGCTTCGTAATTAGTTGAGTTACGTCGTAAATGAAGCATACACCTTATATACGCCATCGTTTCCTTAAAGGCATCCTTGGAGACGACACGGACTCAAATCGAATTTACTTTTCTTTTTCTTGTACTTAAAGGTAATTTCGAGAAGCGAGTCCTTAAGTAATTCCGTTACTATAATATAAATCAATATCATAGCTCTCCCTTCCACGTTAAGAAAAGAAACTAGAACTCACCGCAACGTTCATTTTTATAACGCTACTCACTGCTAAACTACGATCAAAAACATTTTGATGACTCGATATTTGAATCTTCTTTAATTTTTTAAAGCTCTTTCGCAACGTTGAATACATACGTCATTGCCTTCGTCGATAGATACATTATTTAAAGTACGAAATTATTCGCGGACATCAGAGATTTTAGTTTCTCCGATTCGATGATTTTTGGGAGAGCATACATCATGGTTGAATCATCAAGATGATGAAAATGTGGAAACTGCAAAATATTTGTACAATTATTCACTAAGCGTGCATGAGCAAAGAGTAAATACCATTTGTGCAACGTGCATTTGTACACAATGTGTATACAGATGTTGTCGACACGTGTCTCTCTTTCTACATTAGTTAGTTGTTTGTTTATTAGAACAGGCACGGAGAAAGAGTATAACTGTTCATGAAGGGGAAAAAAAGGCAAAAGGTGAAGGACATCCCTCACGTCGCAGTGGCTCGTCTTTATTTTCCCGAGAGATACAATTGTTTACTTAATACAACCTAGTTAAAATCCTCATCGCAACTGTATTCGGTAGTCTCATGCTAAGTATAAATCCGCAAAACTTCTGCAGGATTGGGACTTTTGCAAAATTACTGAATATTTTGTCGTCCGGTCAAAACCGCGGTGAGAGCAAGCACGCGGGAAAACTTTTCCGACAACGAAGACAAAATAGTTGGACGGCTGGTAGTGGTTGCGAGGATCCTCGGAATCCCCGGATTGAGGAAACCATCTATGTATCCTGCATAGAAACAAGTAGAAAGTTTTGCGTTGTTAGCCGAACAATCCCGCCACGCATCATCTGCTTGGTTTGTCCTTGTTCTAAGGTCGGATTAATCGGGATAATGTTTAATAAATAAAATAGAGAAAGACAGAAAATGAAAAACTTAACTCTTTAAAAAGTTTCTGATTCATTGCATGAAAGTATTTACACTAAACATTGATAATAAAGAATTGATATTAAATATTACACAGAAGTTAAACAAAAAGAATTTTGCTGACCGACTAATTTTGCTGACACCGATCTAAAAATAATTTTGTTAGATAATCGAAATAATCTTGTTAAAAACTGAAAAATGATAAGCAATGCTGCAAAAATTTTGATATTCTAGTAACCAGTTTGAGTTTCTAGCAAAATTATTTTCAATAAAATTTTCCGATAAAATTATTTTCAGATCTGTTATTCAGGAAAATTTTAGATTTTTCAGTAAAATCATTTTTCAACAGGAGAACTTCGTGAAGTATCAAATACTGCTTTAAATGAAATTTTTTAAATTACTTATTTTCAAAATTTATATTTTACAAATTATTATTTTTTTAATATTATTGAAGCAGATAAATAGAGAAATAGAAAAATTTTATTATAAAATTTTTGTATAAAATATTTTATTATAAAACTTTTGTATAAAATATTTTGTGATATCTTAAACGATTTTTGAGATATAAATTAAAAGCGAAAAGTCGTTTATAATGGATAATTTCCTCCTCAAAATCATTTTTTCGTCCTAACTGATATCTTTTAAATTCATCTTTAAGTTTATATAACCTAAGTAATGTACATAAACTTTCATTAAAGTTAGAATTTGATACTCTTAAGATTCCCTGCAAAAATTTTAATATTCTAGTTTGAGTTTCTAGCAAAATTATTTTCAATAAAATGTTCCGATAAAATTATTTTCGAATAATGCAGCACAATCATTGATTACACATACACGCACACGCACACACATACACTACACATACAGGAATTGATTTCAGAAATACGACAAAGAGCTGTTCTAATAAAACAAGATAAAATAAAATTCTTTCGTTTCAAAAGAAAATAATATTAAAATAATATTTTCCTTCTCAGTGCGGTTGTCTAATTTCGCAGAATGTAAGCGCTTTATTTGATCAAGAAACGTTTTCAGTGCATTTTCAGGAATCATATAATCCCGAAGAGGAATGTTATTGTGAGTGCTCGACCAATCGAGCGACCGGAAGCTCGAGATAAGCGCATGCCGTCGCTTCATTTCGAGCAGCAGTTTCATTAGTTAGTACAACAGGGTCATTCCCGCTTCCATATTCACTTCCGGGCAGTAAAGAGACCGTCTGCATGCTTTTTTCGATGAAATCTTTGTGATGACACGTCCGTCGCGTCGCGACGCTTGAGAAATGCGAATATAGAAGCATTCACGTGAACATATGATTGCAGTCAATACGAGAAACGAGGCCACACATACTGACCAGCTTCCGGTTGGGAAACTCTATGAATAGCTACCGACTCGGTACGGAAGCCATATAGAAATACCGTCATTTATCAATCAGTATCGGCGATTAATTCTTGCATCGAAGGGGAGAAGCGATGTATTGCATGTAGCTATTTTGTCACAGCTCTTCGCCAAAACGCAAGCTGAATATATTCGCGCACAATTACATCCGGAGAATAATATACTTTCAAATGACATGACATTTATGATCATGGAACTCTCAACTTTTTTACTGCTTGAAATACGATCCTATATTATATTTTATTCAGCTTGTATTTAGAAATATAGTACGAGCTCGCAAACTCGTAGTACAAAGTCTGTGATATTATGAGAATGTATACAACTTCTGGTCAGTGGTTTATGATTATTCGACTAATACGGGAAACTATTATTAAGTAGAATTATAAATTAATCTCTGGACAAGCGCGGTGTAGGCACTGTAAAGTTTGTTTTAAAACGAGATCATTGAGAAGCTCACAATTGGTATAATCAAGTGTTAATATTTTATCGCGTCAGATTTTATTAAAATCTAAAATCTAAAATTGACGTCGCGGTTAATATTCTGCAGATCGGAAAAATGTGGAAATTTGTAGAACATTAACAATCTATCTAAAATGTACGTCAGTTCATTAAAAGTGGTTATCTGAGACTAACTAACAATAAGACCGAAAGAAGATTACACAACGGCTCGAGTTCACAACAAGACTCTAAACAAGGCACCGGATAGCACTAATTGGAATGCTATATTAAATTAAAATCGACAGCAGAATTTGTGCCTTCGGATATTTTGAAAGCTCGTAGTAATAAATGTAACGATTCAATGTCATCGAATTAAATAGAATGGATTTAGATAATCCAATTCACACGTCGTATTGTCGCATAACAATTCTCGCAATTGAGTTAAACGGATAATATAATTCGAAGAGCGAAGAGATTTTCATTATATTATTCGAAAGAGATCTTCAGGAAGCCAAAGGAATCAACGTAGTTCACTTTACGCTTCTATTAAAGATCGAAATTTGATCACGTTTCTTTCAGAAAAATTATCAAGGAATCTGGAATTTTTACCGAGGCTGTATGAAAGGTGCGACATTCTCGAGATTCACCTTCCCTCGCATTGTACCTCGACGCAAGAACTTTCTTTTGAAAATGCTCTTTGGAGTATCTCCCCTTTTCCTTTGTTCTTCTCGAGATTCTTGTCGCCGTGCTCAAACTGAAGAAAAACTTCTCTCTTTATAAAAAAATAGCGATTTAAACTTTAATGCAGTGCAGAGACAATTTCTCCTCTGATGGTTAACCATAGTCTTAGGTTAGCCATAACCTTTATCGTAATTAGAAAAATCGATTTTATCGCTCACCTCCGGCAAAAGAGATGATCCTTGATTTGCATTCTCGGCTGACCTCCAATCGCGACAGTTGCTTTGAATTTATTAAAAAATTGTAAAGCCAAAAAAATGTGTGCATGTGATAAGAGAATCAATTTTTTACGCTTAACGTTTCATTTGCATTTAAATCCATCGAACGTCCGACAAGAAAAGTTAAAAAATTATTGAAAATATCTTTTCGAACTAGTCGTTTTGCATAACTCGCGTAGAAAGGTATTTATAGAAACTATTTAACGAGAAATTAACAGTAGAGAAGCGATTATTTAAACGATGACTTTTTTTGCGAACGTTCTCTGAGTGCTCCAATTATTTAGGACGAGTCGTAAAATTTAGCGCGCCCGTGCGATGCATTTAAATGAAATTCTAAATTGGATATTATGCTGCATTTTCCGTATGCGCGAAACTCATTGTGACCGCGAAGGCGCTCATGTTTCAAACGGCGAATGAAACGGAGGTGCATTAATCACGAATTAATTATTACGTGTGACTCTACAGTTATATAAAGTTGTAATTGACCTTTTTTACCGCCATGGCAAGGATGTGAGAATATACTTCATGCGTTTTAATGCACGACAGTAACATGTGTCTCTTTCAGGTAATAAGATAGAATAGAACGTTTTATTCCACACGCCATCGATACTTTTACGCAAAAGATATAACATATTTATCTCTGAATACAATATATTGTGCAATTAATTTTATCGATGACTGGAAGGTCGTCCACGTGCGTGCGCGGCATTAAACGTGTTCTATTGCTCGTATCTTTGTAACATGAAGTTCATTTATTAGCGACGCGAATTACTATTACGCGAGATACGAACAGCGGGAGAAATATGCTCTGAGCTAACAAGTACTCTGCTTCCTCAATTCCTGATTATTCCACAATTTAGCAATAATCACGATATGCGCGATAATCGAATTTATGTATTCCTGTAAGACACAAGCGTATCTCGTCGAGGAGGCACATTACATGAAATTGTATTACGTATATATATTGTAATATATTGGATTATCAAACGTCCTATCATGATTGCAGCATCAAATGGGATGCATAATAGATCGAGATTTGCGTCGAAAATTCAATATTTGTTCATTATCCTTGTAAGGCTAACGAATATTAATCATGAGTGTAGACTCGTTATTATTGATAACGGTACTTCAATATTTGAACTCATTTAGGTTTCCAGCTTAAAGCGAGTGCTTGTCTGCAGGATGAAATCTTTTAGTGATACTCTATTCAGGAAATCGTGGGTTGTCATTCTCTCTGTAGCCTATCCATAAACATCATTAATTAATTTCCAACCGTTAACGAGAATAGGATTAAAACAAGCTTTGTTAAAACTTTCAAACGATCCAACGTAACAAAGTGGTTGATCCACTTGGCCGATATGTTATCGGTACCGGTATCTGCGCGGCTGAATATTCTATGTTCTTGCAATTAATTCAATCAATGCATTCGCGACGCAGGTCGTTCGGCAGCTGCCAAATTTCCATCCGCGTGTTGTCGATATACCAAAGGTTGTTTGCATGTCGATTCATTCTGTATATGTAACAGAAGGAATAATTGTGATTGCGATATTTTCCTAACAAATATTATTTTATTATTGCAACTATGGAAAATATCGACAGATTTCCACGAATCACAAAGGTATCGATAACAATCAAATGATTATTTTAAATCATTTAATTTAAGTTATATTAGAATTGATTGCGACCTACGGTTATATCATGATGTATTTGAGCCATAAAGCAATTTCGTCTATCATCCAGAATAAAGGATTAGAAAATATGCAATTAAAAGATTAATTATATGGCAGTCACATTTTTCCAATGGCAGTTATTTGTACGGGATGGAATGCCGGAATCGAGAGAAAAAAAAATGAGAGAAACCAGCATCAAACGATGCAAAGAATGGGACGAAGGATCGATCTGCTTTCAGATCATTAACCTGTTTAGTCTTTCGAAGAAAGGAAGGCAGAAAAGAAGGAGCCTAAAACTTGCGGCCTTGAATTCCCGAACTGTCCGACGAAACCTGAATTCCAAATTAGTAAGGAAAGTCGGTGAAATCTACAAGATAAATGAAGCAATAATTTGCTGTCATAATCGTGGCTTATTTAGTAAATCTCGTCAGCAAACATTGTAGTAACATAAACTTATATCCACTTATATCAATATTAATATTAAAATTAAATTAATATTAAAATTATAAAATTCTGATTTACCAAGATCAACGAACGAATAATTGAAATCAGAAGTTTAATGCTTCACGATCTCACTTTAATCTCCTCAAATCTTTCAGCTCAGATTGCTTCAGCTTGTGGATTGAGGACTCAACAAGTATGCGATCTTTTAAAACTAAGAAGTGCAATCCATGGAATTTTAATGCTATCACAGCAGATTGATCGCAAGACCTTGCGAGGTGACCGAATTATTTCCGTACGTTAGAGAAACTGGACTGACCGTGCGGTTAGATAGAAATAAGTTCGTTTGTTGAGCTTACTTGGCCCCGATCGATGCCGACTGTCTACTAGCTAGAATTGTCTAGCTATATACGTATATACGCGACGGTTCTGAACGCGGCCAGTCTATTACTCTGTCCCTGGTGTTTCGGAATGACCAACCAGCGGAACAACTAGTTTTCATCCCTCTGTGTTCTGTATCTGTTATTCCTTGGCTCCTCGTTCCACACCGACAAACGAGAGAAGCATGGTCGTGGCTGATTTGACCCTGCCCGTTGAACTAGCAGGTATTCGGTATATCTTTCCGGTGGCCCGGAATATCGATTCTGCGCGTTAGACAAGGAATACAATTATTATTAACTTGCACCTATTTTTCTGGAAAAGAATGGGACATTAAGTCAAGTGCATTTAGTAGGATTTTCAAAAGTTAAAAGTTTAGACTTCGTAATTTTGCGAAGTCTTTCTGCAAAAAAAAAGTTCCTTTTTACAGTGTTTTACGGTTAGTGAACCGATTAACAGCATCGTGAGAACCGACATATATAATGACCTTTCAAACTCAAAGAACTCGAGAGAATCGAAAAAACTTTATATTCACTTTTCTTCCACGAAGAGAGTACCGTTTTCCACAACTTCCGGCAGTATAATACTGATCTTGAAGTTCTCCGTGTCCAAAATCACGAAGTACCTTAATTCAGCTAATCGATTTTGCTTCGAGTGGCGCGCTCGCTGGCAAGGTAGATTAACGTGAAATGTGAAGGGCGGCCGCGAAGCCCGAAGACCATTGACCTTTGCTTTGGCACGCGAAACCGAACCCTTTCCCTTCCAGTCCATCGTAATGGTGGATCACTTTTCGAAAATTTCCAGGCGGCTCATGTTGGTTCTGAGACGATCGATTAACACCCAGTCAACTCCGGTTCGCAAAGTTTCAAGTAACGAGCTGTGACGCGGAGATATTTCCTGGTAGTTGAACTTAATTTCTGCACCCGCAGCTATGTAAATGATATTCACCCCGTTCTTTAGCCAACGACTAACGATTTCAGAACGAGGAGAGAAGCGAGAAAAAGAAATGGAAGAAAACTTGTTATGATCAGCTCATAAAGATGCAAAAGCAGGGGATAAAAACGCGTTTCGTGTAAAACTCAAACGAGTCCTCGTTCGTTAATGTTACTCCGAGAGACTCTACAATTCACTCATCTTCTGCCGTGGTGCTCTCCTTTTAATTTCCCCCTATAATTTCCCTAAAGAACAATCGTTACAGCGCCTTGATGCGCTTGTCTATTTGCTATTTCGTTCAAAATAGTTACGAGAACACGAGTGTCGTAAAGATGTCTTTCAATACAATAAATTAGACTTTACGATCGCACGTGGTAGAGAGTGACATTCGCATTCAGTTGTCTACGTGCTCGTGCCGAATTAGTGGCTCGATTGCCCCTTGTATACCCTGTACAACCCCCGAGCTCAGGAGAGATGCCACCGACCGGATATTCAAATGGAGAGATTACAGCGCGGCTCTGAATATCCATGAAGCGCAATAATGTTGGCTGTTATCTTGCCTCGCAATCGTGCAATTCTGCTTTTTCGTCTCCGGCTGCTTCAAGTTCTTGGCAAAATATTCCGCTTGTAGCGATTAAATTCGGTTCATCGAAAGGGAGGAGATAAAAGAAGACACAGAGGAGATAAAAGAAAGTATTATCAGTCTGTAGCAAAAGCTTTTCTCTGAAGTCATTATAACAACATAAATGCAAAACTCACAAGAGAATATTATTAAATAGCTAGAGAAGGAAGAAAAGATGCGATGCAATACTATGAATGAAGAGGATAAAAAAATCGCGAAACGTATACACAAAAGTATGTCACAAAGAATAACAGTAATTATTTTAATGGAACGTAAAATTATTTTTATATCACACAAACGTTAGTTAGGTTGAAAGAGGAATTATATATCTCAAACGTCTGACTAATTAAAACATCGAGATCGTAATAATGTTACATAAACGCAGAGTTCTCCAAAATAAAACAAGTTCTATAAAATATTACGATAATCTCCCTCTGTAACTATATATAGACGTTTATATTTATTTATTTCTTTTTTTTGTTTCTTCTTTTTTTGCGAAATATATTTGTCATTATTATCACGCGACGGCGTCGATCAGACTTCTAATAAACGATGTCTTTACCATGGATGGTCGATCCAATACTACTCTTTTTTACTCTGATAGATAAGGCAATAAATATGACCTTGGAAGGAACGCACTAATCTAGGATTCCATTTAATCTGGATTCCGATCTTCAGCCTCAAAGCCTCAGATACGTCGATGAATGAAGGAGGAAAATATTTACTGTAGTCGCAGTAAAATTATTTGAGAAGTCTTCTTGAATCTTGAATAATAACAGAATATAATGTACAAAAGAGTAAATATATATTGCATATATTTTTCCCTCTTTGGAAGATACAACTATCATGTTTATATAATCGCTATTAGATTTCTAAATAAACATATGTGTAAGTAATTTATATAAGTAATCCTTGTCATCTGATTTATTTCAACATTCTCCGGAGTATTTATTCATCATCGTAATCATCGTAATATTAATAATTCGACTATAGTAGAAGGTATCGTATTTGTTGAAGAGTTTTATCGCAATTTGAAAAGTATATATACGATATCGCAGTATACGATATCTGAGAAAATTTCATATAATGAGAATAAGCTCCTATAGCTGAGAGATATTTCCAAGCTTCTTTTCCCCGTGGATCGCAGAGCGGTTACAAAAGCGAGAAAACAGGAAATCGTATATCTTCAATATTTATTTTCGCGAAAATCGCGTAGGGACGAAAGATACTTTCAGTGGAAAAATAACGCAAACGTATATGTATATACAGGTGAATATAAGTTCGTACAGTTTTATTAAATTCTACTGCACGTTATTAAAACATTGGGATAAACTGGAATATGTCGTCTCCGCTTACGCTGTTCTCTAGCCTGCTCTAAGAGATTAAACAAAATGTTCTTGCTTATTAAAGTTGCGTTCAATCGCAATTTATTAACTTCAGTATTCACATATCCATCAGCGAAGACACATGAGGAAGATCGATGGTTCTCTGTCGGAAGAGATTGGATTTTTTTTCCTATACGAATGCGATCGTGTTGCGGCATCGTTCATCTTGAGACTATAGACTGAAACGTATTGTTATATAAAAGCAAGGCGGATATAAAATATCGATATTAATCGATATTTTTCAATTTTTTAAATTAATGTCACAGCGAAAATTAATTTTTTGAAATTGAATCAATTTTTTATTCACTTTCAATTTATATTTTACTTGTATTAATGTACAACCTATAAACTGAAAACAAGGCAAAGAAGAGAAATAATAACAAACTGTATAAAACGGAGAATAATAATGAATGATGTAACTGTTTTATAATTTCATTAACCATTTAATGTAGCAGCAGATATTATCATCGTTGTGCGTGTTTACTCATTATTTTCATTAAATCGTTTTCCTTCGTCCGCCCACAAATGCCAAATTATTAATTATAAAGATATTGAATGTAATGACTGTAATCGTTATAGCTATACCGTCCCAATTAATCTCGCAGCATAACTGGTTAAGTTTGCAAATGGAATTTTGTAACCAATGTAACTCACTTAAATTACGTTCAACCCATCTGCGGAGACTTTACGAGAATTCGGGAGTGGTGTCTACATAGTTTCATTATGAGCAAAAGCTCTTGAATCCTGTGTTTATGCATTTCCTTAAGTTATTTCGCAAAACTTCCAACGACGCCGAGTGTCACTTGCTCATACAAAGGATGGTATGCAACCTCTTTGCAACTCGCCGCGACATATATATGCACAAAGTAAAATAGACATAAAGATGATAAAATATCTATATATAAATATAGATATACTATAAAGTTGTAAAATATTCTCGCCTCTACTATATACAGTTTTCCTTTACAACAAAAAGAAATGAGAAGCGTGACTCAGGACTAGAATTGCAGTTGCACAGCTTGACTTCAAAATTTCATAGACTCAGTGTGGAATTATCTTCCGGTTACTCACACTGTGAAATAATCATTGAGTTGTAAAGTGAAAGAATGCCAGATGAAAAAAACGATATATATTTTTCTCCTAGTGCGCGGAAAATTGGGAAAAATTTCATCCGAAACTGTGGAATACGGGAGACGTACGATACGATTTATCGTTGAAACGGGCAGGAGAAAAGATGAGGAGATCACGAACGTTTAGGCAGACTCCACAGAGTTGCTCCCTTGCGTGCCGTAGATCACTAGTTCGCTAAGATTACAGCCATACGTAAGCTCCTCGACAAGCTGTATAATTTTCTGATATGCGCGGTTAGGTGCGATCTAGAGCCATTTATTTGATGGACACAGCAGATACGCGCCGCACGAGATTGTCAAACAATGTGAAACGCATAAAGGCAGTTAAGCAGCAGTACAAACGTTCGCTAAATCAATACTTGATAACATGCTTTCCCTTGCCTGTCTGATGCCGAGAGTCAATCATATAACAAAAGTTCGAGATTATATTGCTCATATCGTTACTCACGTAATATTAAATTTTACAGAGATATTGAGTCGTCTGATTTATTAGAAAAATCACTTTATAAAAGTAATTGTATAAAGTTACAGTTATACAGTTTCTTTCTCTCAAAAAGTAACTAGTTACAAGTTAGTCTGAAAAGTAACACGTTACAGCTATTTAAAAACTAAGGAATCGTTTTGCATTACTATTTTAACACCAAAATCTTATTTCTAACATTAGTAAATTACTTCACTTATTAAACATTTGGGATTAAATCTATATTATTTACAATAAATTAATATATGTACACTGAGAAAAAAATATAGTTAATTTTAATAAATATTTAATTCAATACTGCCAACTAAACATTTACCTACAGTAAATATTTTGTTCAATAAAAAAAATGATTGTTAAATCAAATTAACATTTCTTGTATCAAATAAATGTATCTTTATATTTAATAAATATTTAGTTGGCAGTTGGTTTATTCAACTAAATATTTATTAAAATTGACTATATTTTTTTTCAGTGTACTTAGAAAAATATGAGATGAATATTAAAATACATTCACACATTAAAAATCTCCTTAATTTTTAATACAGATATTTACAGAATGATTAATTAATCATTATAAAGATAAAGATATATTTCAATCATAAGAAATAATCACTGATTGTTCACTGAGCATTTCGTTTTGGTTAATTCATATGTTGATAAATAAGTTTCAAATATATAAAGTAATTATAAAAATAATTATAAAAATAATTATTAAATTAGTTCCTAGTTAACAAAAAAATGTAACTAAGTTACAATGATAGATGCAAAGAAAAGATCAGAGTTAAGTAACAATTACTGAAAAAAAAAATAACTTCATAGCTTTGTTACAAATATATCGAGTTACTTCTCAATTCTGAATTTTAGCTGTAAAGATCGCGAAAAAATGTTTAACAGAATAATAATACAAAATTTGAAGTCGTCAGCGTGATGCATTTGTAACAGTTTCTTGCATGTGTCTATATCGAGGATTTTAGCTTGCTTGGAGCCACGATAAATTATTGGAAGATCAGAGAGGTAGCGTTGAGGTCGACCGATTACATGTGATCGATGACTGACGCACCGGCGCGATTTAAATTTTACAAATGCACTTCGCTTTCACGAATGGAGAGTTTCAAATATTGTCGCACACGTAAATTAGTCAAATAATGTAAATGCCATGCTGTAGAAATATCTTATTTTCGTAATGCAACAAACGTATCTATCATTCTCGTATGACAGATAGATCAGTATTGGATAAGCGATTGGAGAAATGGTCATGAGTGAATTTTTCACTAAACGGCAGAACGACTACATCTCAAATGCTTATCCACTTGACAGTACAGAAATAAAAATCACAAATATGATCGTAAAATTGTAAAGTCGTCAGCACAAAATAACATTTAAAGATCAAGCATAATCGAATCACAAGAGTAAACGATGACATTTGATGTTGACGTTTGATGTTTTTAATTTTTTTGTATAATTTTAGTTTGCAGTTCTTTTCAACGCGTAATATCGAGGAAGAAGAAAAACAATATGAATGTGCATCTAGCACGAGTATCGCCTCGGGATTTCGGCATAACGTATCATGTATTTTCGAGGGAGAAATAAAAATAGATGGAGTGAATATGTCGAGATGTTTTTAATTTTCGTTTTTCCACGTCATTTATTGCTGCCTCGGTATCGCGCTGGTCGCGATTTCTTCCCGTCACCGCGATATCAACTGTGTCGCGTCATTAGACGATAGTAACGTGGTAACGTCGTTAGGATGATATCGCGATGCGGGACGTGAAGATAAAAGAAATACGCCGTCCGAATCGCTAATACGTTCTTGCTCTTGTTACTTTTTTTTTTCCTGTAGTAAAAGGCGCTGAAGTTCATGGATTCCATTATCTTCAGAAAGAAGACAATAAGAATCTGTCTACATTGCACATTTTCGTTCTTCGTGCGTTCCCAACCAGGGAAAATTAATCATCTCCTAATATCAATGTCAACTTTATGAATTAGCCTCGCAGGCCTTCGTCCAACTGTCTTTTTTTCATGCAGATTTCTTACGACTGCACGTGATTGGAATTTTTTTAGGGGCATCCGAAGACACGATTATTAAAGCAGAAATTCCATTGTCGAACGTGCCTATTGTTCAGAAACGCGCATTCATAAGTAAGAATATGTAGGATCTATATTATACGAATGTAAAACTGATTTAGTGAGTGATATGAATAGTTCTGGAAATGATAGTTTTATTGAACAGTAATGCAAATTGTAATCTTATTTCGCCAATTAATTGAAACAAAATAATAAACTAAATTAAGATTATATCTTTTTAAGTAAAACAATTATTTCTTAAATTAATAATAATAAAGTAGTACGACTACGAGCTAAATAATAACTTTTATAATAATATTCAATAATAAACAGTATATACAAATATATATTTCGACAACGATCAATGTGAAAATAAAAATTATCAATGTGAAAATAAAAATAGAATTTGAATTATGACATAAATTAACGATTATTTGTAAAATATTATAATAAGTAGCATATGAAATTATTGAAAAAATTATTTTTTAAATAATCAACAAGTTTGGCGAGCTAGTACTGTCCTTAGACCTTTCAATTTCCAATAATAATCACTGTTATCACTCTCCATTCATTATCCATTCTCACAGTGCATTAGCTAATAGCACAACAGGATGTCTGTCGGATCAATGCCTAATAATATTAGAGGTAATTGAAAAATGGTTAGGTAGAATCGTACTGATAGTATTAGCTTGCACGCTCGAGATAGAATGCACTTTCGTTGCACCGTGTCTCACTTGACGAGACAACTCGCAGCTTTCACCGTCAATGTGAACACCGACAAATCTCTCCTTTTCGAATTCTGTTCCCTCAAGCGCAGTTATATTATACTGAGTTAGATGTCCTTTTGTGCGGAACGTAATTGTTTTAGGAAACAGCGGGAAACGCATACTTGTGGAATATAACGGCGCGGAAAAAGAAAGGGATATAGACGGTGAGGGAAGCCAGAGGTCAACAATGCAATCTGTGGTTGGTACTCCCGGATAGTGTGGCTTGAAACCCTTTGATCTTCCAAATCATTCTCATATATAACATGTACATATATGACATTGCTCTGGCGAAAAACAAGTAACGTGCCCCAAAGATAAATACATGGTTAGAAATAATGAAGCATCTCTGTGCTAAGTAAAGGAAAATTGCATTTGAGTTGTGTAACTGGAACTATCAGATCAAAATGCAATGATCCAAAAACGTATAAAGTTCTCGTGGAGTTACACTTTATATTATACTTATTAAATATGAAAGGATCAAATTTAACAATCAATTTCTTGAATTAAATAACATTTTAATATTATTAAATTCCAAGTGTATTAAAATATATTATTATTTTAATATAAAATGTATGGTTAAAAAAAGCAATCACATTTGATTAATTCATTTCTGTTGCGGTTGAATAATTGGTTAGTTTTAAATTGAACAACATTTATATTAATTCGAGCACTTAACAAATCAGAAATTTGAATTAAATTCAATACATTGCTTGAGTTAAATTGTTTAACTCCATTATTTTAGTTAAAAATTAACGATACATTATATAAGAACAATGGCGATCTATATCTAGGAATAATAAGCTAAATTAGGTAAATAGGTCACACTATTTTAACAGAGTAAGCAAGTAATAGTCAATAAATTTAAATCTTGATGCAATAATCTTAAGAAAATATTCTCATATTTATATATAACAATGCATTTCGTTGTTGAATGAAAATTGAACCCGCTGTTCAATTTTTCGATATTTTCGTCCAGCTACAAATATAGAATTCTTCTAGTGCATACAAAAATATATAAAGCAGAGATAAATTGAAATTAAATGCCTTTACACAGTATAATCATATGAATGTTTCATTTTTGGAACTCTATTGTTAGAGTGTTATAAATTCCAATTTTGTAAATTCTGAACGACTATTGGATTTGAGACTCGTAATGCGCTTTAGCGCAATAAATTCGCGATGGTGAATGTTATGGCTGAATGCGAAATCAATGAAAAAAAAAACTTTTCAAAGACCAGAATATTTCTGTTACAAATATGAGTGATGCATTTATTCCGACGCAAGTTTTGACATTGTTAATACATATATCTCTTCTGTGCCGCCTGATTTAATTTGTCGGTTATCGAATTATTAATTTATTAAACTTGGACACGCGTTCAATAATTTATTGAGTTCATTGGAAGAGTTCAACACCCCATAAATTTTATAATATTTAATTTCAATCTGAGAGAAAAAGGAAGAGAGAAAGAAAGAGAGAGAGAGAGAGAGAGAGAGAGAGAGGAGGAGAGAGGAGGAGAAGAAATAAAATAAAAGAAAGAGTAGTTACTTACTTATTATAGAACTAAATAAAGTAAAGTAGTTAGTAGTAGTCGACGAAGTAAATTAGTACG
>NW_012130083.1:3894822-3896732 GCF_000143395.1 Atta cephalotes
AGAGAATCGAATATAGAGAGAAGAGAGAGAGGGAGAGGAGAGAGAGGGAGAGAAATAAAATAAAAGAAAAGCAGTTTATCCTTATTATAGCAAATATAAAGAGTTATGATGCAGAATATGACTTCATAATCGAAATTCATGACTCCAAGGCACCGGGAATTTCTAAAGATATGAAATACTAACCATGATAATATACCATAGTAAATGTAACTTTATGCCAACAAGACAATTTAGGAAACCGTAACATTTCCGGATAGTTTATTGTAAGTATTACGATAGCTGTAAAGTTCTCATCGGAATAATAATCGTTTATTGACAGTTAATAAAATTACAATAACGAAATATTCGAATTAATGACGATATCATAGTAACATAAATTCGACATTTGTCTAGAATGCGCAATAATAAAACCAATGACATTACGACGTGGCGCTTAGAACGCAAAGAAAATACGCAGCGAGTAAATAAAATGATATTGATTTTGTAGAACGTGTTGTTGCAATTGGGCACTGAAAATACAAAACATTTCCATAGAAAAAAAAACAGAGGTTCTCTTGGAATTTACGAATGCAAATTGAAAGACGAAATCACGCAATAGTATTTTCTGGCGTAACATTAAAATGGAAGGAAAATGGAAGGAAACGTTATTTGCAATTAGCTCTGACGCGAATGAGAAAAAATATTTGCTTTTAAAGGCAAATAATCTTAATTTTTAATGATTCGATGTCGAGATAGTTCAAATTTTTTAAATATTATTTTAAAAACGCTACGATTTAATATCTGTATGTTATCTTCTTCTGAGCTAATAGATAAACGAGAAGACATTTCTAAAAAATAATAAATAATTAGAAATAATTGAGCAATTTCTCAGAGGCGAAAATATAATTACATTGTCAGTATGCTGTTTTATAAAATTAAATAGCGTTATATAACGAGGAATGAAACTCAAACGCCGCGTGTCTTAAGTACAGTCTTTAGCCACGGAGCGAAATAAAAGATCGACAATCAGATTATTCTGTGGTAAAAGTGTTCCGAAAGGACAATTATGAAATATGCAGCAGCGAGCTTATCCTCATCGTTGAAAAGACTAGTAGGAATTTTCCAGCAGTTAAGGAATGATCCAAGAAAATGGGCCACGACTGTCACGGTCGCTGACAATCTAGTGATTCTCGTGAAGTCGCCAAAAATATCAGTAAACTTGAAGCTGAGACACGAACGCATTTATTCCTCGAGAAAACGTCAACTTCGATTTCAACAAAATATATCGCTCAGGCGGAAATAGAGCGCGACAATGTTGAATTTTTTAAGTCATGTAATAATTAAAAATGGAGAACCACAAACCTGGAAAATAATAAAAATATAGTGGAGTAAAAGGTTTGAAAAGGAAAATAAACCTTCTAAAAAACTCAGAAGTTATTTTTTCGCAACTTCCAATGTCTCTACAACAAATTGCATTTTTAGCAGACATAGTGTAATGATGTATCTTCATCTCTACTTCACCTCTACTTGGTATATTGTGGAAACTTTATATATATGCAAAATGGGTCAAGATGCTATTTCATATCACGCGCCGTTTTCTATGAACATCTCGTAATTATCGCTATTAAAAGGCATCATTCCGTAAACAATTTCTAGATAAAACGAACCAGAATTTCGTATCTGAGCGGATAGAATTTTGTTCGAGTGACTGCCCTCAAATTATCTCGCGTGCAGATGAATTATCTCTCGTGAAAATAATCTGATTTGCCTGTAATCATTAATCGATGACGTTCGTCGGAAGGATTTAAATGTATATCTATTATTACACGTGAGAAATTTGCAACCTCGACCGTAAGCTTCCAGACTATCGTGTACATGTATCTTGAGTTCGAAGTAAGTTGGCCTCGGTAAGGAAGACAGCTTTTTTCAAA
>NW_012130083.1:3897100-3900935 GCF_000143395.1 Atta cephalotes
GAGAGAGAGAGAACAAACTAGAGCGATCGACTGGAGAGGATTGGGAGACTGCGCGAACAGGAGAAGATAAAGTTGGATGGCGATCAAGTGAAGTGTTGAAAGGTTGAACAAGAGAGCAAGGCAGATCAGTTTCAAGACGAACCGATAAGAGAGAAAAAGATAGAGAGAGAGAGGGAGCCAAGAAGGTGGGTGAAGATAGGTGGATCGTCGAAGAAAAGACAGGGAGAAGAAAAGGAGGTGAAGAAGACAGAGCAGATACATCAATGAATAGAATAGGTGAGAAGAAGACAGGAAATGCAATAGAAGTGGGAGAGAGTCAATGACTTGTGAACTTTTCACATCGAAATTGTAAATATTTAAAGCATGAGATCAGAGAAGAGTGACAGACAATACAAAATTCAATTGTTTTTGTATGTTTTATTCGATGTGTCCTGGAATCGAAGGAAGGATTTTTGGATTGTTCGCGCTTCGAGAAAACAACGGAAGCCAGACATACTAGACGTAATGTCGCAGCTGACCGCTCACGACGTCGTCGTCAAATACGTGACGTAGCCAGAGACGAACGGCGTTTAACGTCGCGCGAAGTTTGCAACTCAATTTTCATAGTGACGCCTACATTCTCTCATCACTTTGTCGCGTCTTAATCGATGAATGCAACATAGACAATTCAGACACACACGTGTCCGTACTGTATCTTGATTTTCGCACAATTGCGACATTATGCCATGCTGTTTCTCGAAGCGGAACTGTGCATTCGTGTTCACGATAATTTCAACAGAAAAATTTCAACCATTCAAATAAAATCGTTCAATATTATGCAGCGGAATGTAACAACCGGCAGTAATTAGCGTTCCGCTGAAATCATATCGATTTGCTCCCGGGCTGGGTTGGTTACGCATTAATGAACACGAATCGAACGCTTAAATGTCACAATACCTCGAGAAACGCTATTGAATTTTAATTATTAGGTCGGCTTGAAATGCGTGATGTACGCCGCATTTTTAGCGTGTCAAATGTAACATGATGCTATTTCACGACACTGCAAAATTTAGCAATCTACATATTACTTGTCGTGATATCACGATACTATACATCGCATTACTTTGTTGCCCCTCCTAGGATTTGCATGAAACATTAAAGATAAATCAAAATACATCAAAGCTAGCACGACAGGCCTCCGGACACGCACAACCAGGCTTCACCGGCTTTGGCGAATCCGAAAATGTGCCAACAAGTGTCTTTTGTCAGCAAACATTATTATATGGAGAAGTCATGGTTATTGAAGAACATTATCAAATAATAAAAAAAAAGGAATAAGTATAAAATATTCAAGAACAAGCCGATATAAGTCCACACAAGATAACTGCGTATACATTTTTTTATTAATAGGACATAAATATATGTTTCGACTTTTGGTATTGGGTTATCATCAGCATAGAACCAACAAATTAATAAATTAAGCACCGAGCGTTACATTTACAATCGATAGAGTATCAAAAAATATGCGTAATGTCAATCAGAAACGTGGATTAAAATTCCAATATAAAAGCCCAGAAATGAAAATCTTCAAAAAAAAACTTTTAGTATTTGGTGGAATAATTCGTCAGTTAGAAATTGAAAAAGTAGCTGAAATAAAGATGAGCTGAGTAAAATATTGCGCACGCTGTAACAGCGTGTGTAGTAGATAAAAGCTTATGATAAGCTTTTAACATCTTGTATTATACACATTATTATATCGTGCAATATTTGATAGTTCGCCTTTATTTTGGTTTCTTTTTTAATTTCTGACTCACAAATTAAGTTTCTACCAAATACTATAAAGATTTTTATCTTGTATTGATCTACATCGGCTTGTTCTTGAACTTTATTTGATATGATTTTATTCTTTGAAACCTTTTTATCTTATATATTGCACAAAGATACGGTTTACATATTGTGCTGGTTATATCTCTAGAGAATCCATCGCTTTCCTGAGAACATTAAAGTCGATCAGGATGTCTAGCTATCTTACTAAGTGCTATTCTGTTCCAACTTGTCGCTATTCGTGTAATAGAGAGATCCCTCGTTCGAGCAAACTGGTTGATACGTAATTGAGATCAACGATGTGGAAAGACCAGGTGAATGGCGACAAAAGAAAACGACCGAAAAAGGAAAGGACCAAAGAAAACGTCAACAAGAATTCGCGCGAAAACGCGGTTATGTTCTACTCACAAATTACAATTTAACTCGCTTCGTGATTGGCGCTCCTAAGTTCGAGAAAATAGCATGTCGTAGACGTTTTTCCGACTTCGTAGAAAAGCTTTGAGTTTAAATGAAGGCGATCTTCTTCGTTATTTGGTAGAAATAATAGCATTATCATTATGTCATGTTATAAGATGCTCGCCTGTTTTAAACTTAAGATTTGTTACGCAATTTGCGCATTATACGATTAAGATAAAACACAAGGAAAGTTCAGAATGAGGTTATTAGCAGCTCATTAAAAGAGGGACGTAGATTGAATTAGTTCGCCGCTAATGATATATTTAATGTACAATTCGAGAAGTTACAAATTACATTATGAGAAACCAATGGCGGTGAGAATTACGCAATTCATTTACAATTGTGTTCTTCTCTAGAATTGCGTCATTATTCCTACATTTTTCTTAGAACAATAGATATATTGTACGAACGATATTCTTGTACGCGGACATTACGGCGCCTGCAGGCACAATGACAAATGTATGGAATTCTATTGTGAAAACCTATTGTAAACGCGCACGAGGCAATAATCGGCCGCGGTACACTTCGTTTTGTTCTCTCCTCCGGTTTTGTGATTGCGGGAAAAATGTTGGATAGGTGACATCGCGACGGCATGTATCGTACTTGTATCGCATGAACGCATGCCTGATAAAAGTCGCGGCGAGCCAAGTGGTACGTGTCACGTTACGTACTCGAAAGTGTTACGTTCGAATCCTCTTGTAATTGCACCGATGTTAAACCTTTTGACAAGTTATATCAAATGTCAACTGTGACACACACACACACACACACACACACACACGCGCGTAGTTCAGCCGCTTTAAACTAAAAATTTTCCTTTTGGTTTCCAATTTATTAAATATCGCAGTTAAAACAATCATACAGACCGACAGTACAATTTAATTAAATCTGCCCCGATGTCAGAAGCAACTTAATGTCAGAAGCGACTTTATGGAATCTATATAAAAGAATCGATCGGGAATATAAAATTATCACCATGGAAACTGTTTGGACAAATTGAAAAGTAAATCGTTTTCTTACCTTTGAAACGGGAAAAACGGCGCTCTAGTTTCTTCCCTTTTCCGAGAAGGAGATTTAATACCTTATCAAACCAGGTACTATCATTGCCAAGATCCGTATAGCACTCTACACAGTTATAGGCCGTTTTCCGAGCTTTTTCGTTGTCGATACTTAAGAGAGGTAGATTATTTAACGGGGGACTACAGACGAACCAACTTTAACATTTATAATAATTGAACGTGGAAACTTTAACACGACGATTAAGTAGTAATTGACAACATTCGTTTGGTCGTTAAGCGTCACCTTCCCTCTCTCTTTTCGCGTTGATTCTTATGTCTATGTTTCCTCTATCTTATCTTTGTCAACGACATACATGTATATACACATATACATACATATATGTATAGAAGTATAGATTTATATAGATTTCTTTTATACGGCGATATATCTCTCAAATTTGGAACAAACGGTAAATTTTATAATCACATTTCACACAAATTAATATTGTTACACACACATATATATATATATATATATATATATATATATACATATATATATATATATATATATATAT
>NW_012130083.1:3901426-3908321 GCF_000143395.1 Atta cephalotes
ACACACATATATATATATATATATATATATATATATATACATATATATATAATATATATATATATATTCAGAAGAGAATTATAATATTAATAGGACATCTTTTTTTTATTAATGATGATGTTATCGTTAGATTAACACAGATCAGTTTGTAATCCGAGCGAGCATTCTCGCTTGATTTTATCCTCTTTTCATTCGATATGTCACAAGATATCACTCATTCCACGATGCTGAACCCTGTGTGTATCCAACTAGACTCGCATCCCCCATTGCGGATTTCTCTTCCTCTATTACTCCAATTTCGCTGCTGGTTCTTCGTTTCGCAATTTTGCGTGACACCACACAATCCTCTCTCCTTTTTCGCGCAACACTGATGTGAATAACACTGAGATTTCAAAACACTCTTTGACTTGATTCTCCTTATGTGTGTCACGATTCTCTCGTTGGAGAAAAATCTAGATGATTACGATGAATCCGAGTGATATCCACTGAAAGCACAAATACATGTCGGTCGATGTGTCGCTGATTTATAATTCGTTCACGCCGGAAATGACAATTGTTCCTGTCTTTTTTCAACGACCGACATGCACGCATCTTACTCCCGGCTTTATTACCGGCTTGACGCCAGCCTTAGGAAGGAAGCTCGTTGTCACCGTGATCGCGTGCAGAACATTAAGCGGCAATGTGCTAAAGAAGGTAAGATTGATAGGATTGCGGGATTCGATTTTCCCTTGTGCAATATTTCACTTTTAAACGTGAAACTTGAAACTACGTATATGCAGTTTGTTCTTTTAAAGAGATATTAATAGAACAAATGAAGTTAGAACGTTTAATAGTTCAAGCTGAGTTTACTTTGGTCTGATAACCTATGAGGAACATTTCGTGTGTAATTCCATCATCAAGAACTCATAACTTGCGTTGCGAAGGGTGAACATCTAAGCATCGAATCTCGCGTAATCAAGAAAGTTCGGAAAATTATTTTATTACTTCATCCATTCGATCATGAAAGTTATAAGATTAGCAAATTTGCATTTCGCTTTTGAGAGACTTACGACTAAGTTCGTGTTTGTAACTTGATAGTTTATATTATTACAAACAGAGAAGAAGATAACTGTCTCTTAAACCGGAAAACTAACTTTCTCGAAATAAATAATTAGATTCTGGTCTTCTTCTGTTAGCTGTTTCTTCATAATTGTTATGTTAATTTCGAAATAATTAACTATAGTTACAGAAAGAGAATTAAAAAAAAAATGTTAATGGTCAGGAATCTCTATTTAGCTCAGTCTGGTTTTTTTTCTACATATTTCCATAAAAAGAACATTACACTTTTATACCTTTGTCCTATCTGATGATTATATAAAGTTTATTGAGATGTACTATCCACATTTCATGTATATTGCTTTTTACTGATTTAGAAAAATACACAGCATTCAAAAGCTTGTTTGTTAAAAAGAAATATTATCTTGAATTAAATAATCGTAGTGTATTGATTGGAAATATATATTTATTGAAGTAGTATTATATAGTGTGACTACGTCGATATATTGTATCAAATTCCACGAAACTTTTTACATTTTGTACAAGTTCGTTACAAAAATTATTGATATATCATTATTCATTTTTTTATAATTTTGAAAATTTACTATTTATCATAAAAAAAAGTGTAAAATATTTTTTTCCGCAATTATTGGCGATTCATTCGCAATATCAATTTCTGAAATGTAAAACTATAGAATTACATTACATGATTGAAAAACTCGCCGGAAGCTAGTTGGACTATAAGGGGTAAAGATATATAGTCATGTTACAACAAGGGATTCTCATAGCACTTTGAAATTGCCTTGCCGAGCTTTATTTTGCGTAAACTACATGAATCCGGGAAGCCTATCATCTGTTTGCCTAATATATCGATTCTTACCGATACAATTAACCAATATTTTTTTCGATATATAAAATAAAATAATATTCGATATAAATAAAATCTATTTTTATTGTTCTTCTCTGCTCAGATTGGAATTTTGAATATCAATTATGCAAAATTTTTTAATTAATACAGAGCGTCAGACATTATTTATAAATAATATATCCAGCGCGCCATTAATAAACCTTTTATTTATACGCAAATTAATAATAAAACGATTAAAAAATTTTTGTAAAACAAAAACATTCGCAATTCATGAGAGCTGTATATCGAATTTCAATCTTTTAGCTCAACTTTAATAATTAATGAAACGATAATCGATTTCGACATGTATATTATCGAGTCATGGAGGGACTATACTTTATTCTTTTTGTTTCTTTACATTAACAAAGGAAAATATCCGAAAAGAAGAATGCGCTCACGTATCGTTGACGCACTAACAAATTTCCATGCGAAAGAGTTTACACGCCTGTCCGCGAGTTCTCACGCGAGTTTCCGAGAAGGAAGAGTTCTCGCGTTCGTTTTTATGCGAACGAGGCCGCGTTTGTTTCACGCGAGAAAACACGCCGCCGCATGGGGTACACGCTTCTCACTCCCCAGGTCCCTTCGATCAACACACGCTATCCCGCAGTGCGGGATAGAAAAACCTTTTTTTCTACCCCGTACGTTGCGACGCACGCACGCGCGCGCACGCACCGTCGAAGACGACGTATCGTCGTCGGAAGTTCACGCGCACGGGAAAGCCTCCTCCACACCTTAAAATCCTAAGCGTCGGGCGTGCTGGAGAGAAGTCGATTATACGACGAGCGAGAGGCCGTTCACTCCGCGCCTTCGCCGGACTGTCGTTGATGCGAGTAGTAGCGTCGCTCGGGTTGCCGGCGACGGCGGGACGCCACTCGACGGCGACGGCGACGCCGGCACTTCCTCGCTACCATTATCCACACTCGTCACAGGATCCCTTTACGGGGGAAGTCGGGCGCGCGCGTCCCGTGTCGTATATTCGAAGAAAAAACACGGTGCGACTCAGACGTGGCTGGCTCGCCTATACGGCGTGGCGACGCCAGGCGAAACGAAACGAGCCGAGGCGACGTGGCGCGACGCTGCAAGTAGAAACGGATCGACGAGGGCGGCCGCCTTTTACGGATGTTACGGTGTACGCGCGCAGCGGGAAGGCCGTGTAGGCCGTGTTAAGCACGGCACTCACTACTGCCGGCTGGTACAACGTGTACCTCCGCTACTAACCTAGCGTGCCCGTCCTCTTGCGTCGCTTCGTCTCGCCTCTCTCGCCAAGACTCCTTCCCACCACTTCTATACAACCCCCGCGGACCCTCTCGCCACGACTACCTGGCCAAACCCACCCTCCCTGCGACCCCTTATTCTCTATACTACGGCGCCGATCAACCCCTAGAGCGCACGAACCACCACCCCTGCCGAGACGCTACTGCGCATGGCGCAGTGCTGTGTTTTCCCCGCACAACTCCCGGATGAAAAAGGATTTTCTTTCTTTGCGGACGTTAAACTTATCCCTTCTTTTTACCTTTTTAAATAACATCTTGACGTTATCCTTAAGCTGATAAACTTATTTATGTACGTATAATGGAATGTCATGAGATTTATGAAGGAAGGATAGATCGATATATTTGAATCACAATTTAGAATCTTTTTGCACAATTATTCCGCTGACTTTTGTCTTGTGTCTTTCTTATTTGTTTATATTATGTTTGTCCATTTATTAAAATACAATGTTAGAGGCGCCTCTGCATGTGGCGAAATCTACGTGAGAAATCTACCACATCAGAGATTCATGGTGCTACATTAAGAATGTTAAAGCAGAGAAACTATGCATTCAAGTTCGTAGAATTTTCATGATTGTGCCATGTATCGCATATGATGAATAAGTATTGCACGCTGGATGAAATGGAATGCTCTTTCAATTTTTATACCTTCAAAACGAAAAAGACGAATAACATTATCAAAACTAAATCACAATGTTTTGCGTCGTTAACGTGTTGCAACGGCGATATATCGATCGAAAGATGGTGCGCAAAATTGCGCACGCTGCATCGGCGCGACGATTTGCGAGGAATAAAAAAGTTGTACAAAACGCGAGAATACAAAAGCGAGGGTGCATAGAGTCTTTGCGGGGAGAAACTTATCTGTCATACTCGTTTATTTACATATTTTCCGGATCATCTAGAGAAACGCTTGGCGCGGATCTCAGAAGAAATTATATTCCTCGCGTGTGGGAACGGAATGGCGGCGACACGTTCGCCAAAAGGAAGCGCAAAGTACGATGACACGCACGGCGCCGCCACGCGGCAGTATTCAACCAGTGGCGGAATGGTGGATGTTGACCTACGAGCCAGCCAACCAGTCAACCAACCAGCCAACCAAGTAATCCGAATGAATCCTGGTGACTTGGTGACCGATCTACAGCAATTCGCCGGCAAGACCGGAGGCTGCCGTCTGAACTCTAACGCCCCTGAGGAGACCTAAGTGGATTTGATGGTGAAGATACAAGGTGCGTCGGATGGAAGAACTAGACAGTGGAATGCTGGACGATGCACGAGGGACGGTCGTGTTTATACGCCAAGAGGAAGAAGGAGAAGAAGAAGAAGAAAACGGAAAACGAGAAGAAAAATGAGGGGAAAAATAGAGAAAGAGGAGGCAAAAAGGCAGAAAGGAAAGGTCGTGGTGGTCAGAGAAAGATGGCACATACGGTAGCAGCCACCACGTCGTATACCAACGCCACTTCATATTGATTTTCCGGGAGAGGGGTGGAGGAAAGGGGCTGGAATGGTGGAGGAGAGAGAAAGCGTGAGACAGAGAAACAGGAGAGAGAAGGTGGAGGAACGTCCAAGGTGGAAAGACGGAGAGAGAAGTTGAGAGGCAGAAAGGGATGGAGCGACTGGTTCTTCGTCGTTAACCACCGTGGCTAACCCCTAAGGTTGAGTCCGGGGAAAATGGCGGGCCGGGCCGAGCATCGGTACAGTAAAATACGTATATGCGCTTTACTGAAGAGGCATCGCACGCATACAAGGATGATACTGAGGACAAAAACTAGAAACAGAATCCAAATTTAAATCTGACAAAAATGGACAGATAGAAAGGGATTTGCATTCGTGTAATAATTTAAATAGCAGTAAATGTTCCAAGAGTTTACGTTATTTTTCTGAAAAATAATATTACGCTGTTAAGTGAATGCATGTATTATCCTATCTTTATATGTATTGGGATAAATATAGATGCATCGATATATCTCAATATTTTATACTTTTGAGCTTTAACCTTTAAGTGGATAGATGGGATGATCACAGCACCAAAGTATAGTCTTCGTTAAAAAATCTTGTTCTAAAAAGAACAATAAAACATATCGCCTAGAAATGCTCAGAAGTCTTAAAGTTAATTATTTATTTTTATATTCTTCTATTTTAAGGGTATAACTAGTGTAAATTTAATTACAACATAATATACTGTTAAAAAACGTAACTATTTATTTGTTATAAAATTAAAATATTTTTTAGGATATTTTCAGCACTCTATCTATCAACTTGCATATCTCTAATTTGAGAATAGTCACTCGGAATATTTATATACCTCAGTGATAAAAAAATAGTGTAAATTGTAAAATATTGTTTTATATGTTGGATTTTATTTAACATATTTTTTGAATAATAAAATATAGTTATTTATGATGCAATTATTTATATCGATGCAATTGAAAATCCGCAATAAAAAGTATTATACTAATTACAATCTTTATTTTTTAGAAATAATAATGTCATTATGGTCTACTTAATGCATTTATTCCGTTTAATATTTATTCAGTTTTTACTTAACTTTCTTTAGAAAATTGGAATTAAAATATTTATAACGTTCGGAAATACTAATAAATCAGAAAACAATCAATAATATACGATATTAATAATTGTGATTTTAATTGAAGTATAAAAACATTCTAGGTGATCATGTAAAAAAAGGTGACTATTCCTGGATTAAATTATATCTGCCCATTATATTTATATATAAAAAATTACGGATTAAATTAAATAAAACGTAGTGTACTGGAAATTATATAGAATAACGTCTTTCATTCTTTATCTTAAAATGTGCAAAAACTTAATTTATAATATTTAATTTTTTTCAGACAAAAATATCTGCTCATCTTTTAAATCAACGAAATAATGTGTTTTGTATTGATCGAAGATGAAACGAAAAAAGAAAAAACATGATACTCTTATTATTTTATCACTTCTATTTTTTTCTGTCTTCCAATCCATATATGTATGACAATTATGTGAATCTAATAATGAAAGTCAATGAATGAAGATCGAATAAAAAAGAAATAACACTTCTTTAGCACATTTGATCATTTCTTAAAATGTATTAAAAGAGCAAATTAACGCTTTCACACATAAAAAAATGTAAAATTTTGAAACTTTTGTTTTTATCGTCGCTTGTTCATTAATTTGTACACAATAGTTAAGCGACACATTATTATGAATTCTAACAACGGAAATGTCATGCTTCGATATCCCTTGCGTTTGCATATATAACTCTAATCTGAAGACACTACAACACATATTAATCTGGCCATTCATAATAGTTAGAAGTTACTTTGTCCTAACATAATAGGAACCTTGTTAACTAATTCCATGGTTATACATGTGCGTCGTTATCAAAATTAAATGATGATCTCATTCCTATATATGCAGTCATCTTTCTTATGAAAATGATTCAACGGCTCGGTTCTCGCCTCTTCAGAACGATTAAAACCATGCGATAATGTTTATAATTATAAATATTTAGATAGTGCGTATTATCTAATACGAAAAGCATATTCATTCATTACAGTAATCACTTGATTTCATTACAGTAATGATTATTATGATTATTAATTAGTTCTTTGCATTAAATAAGAAAAAGTATACATATATATATTATATATATATATATATATATATATATATATATATA
>NW_012130083.1:3908341-3918568 GCF_000143395.1 Atta cephalotes
ACACACACACACACACACACACACACACACACACACACACACACACACACACACACACACACACACACACGTTTTTATATTAAAAAAAAGGCAAAAATTACATTTCCATATACATGAATATACAGATTTATATATGCATTGAAAAAATATTGAATTTTGATAAATATTTTTGTTTGAATAATATTAATTGCATAGTATTATATAAATATTTGTACGAAAATCAGTTTTATTAATTTGATTTTATTATTATTTTTTATTGAATAAATATCAATTTATAAACATATAAAATATTTAATAGAACTATTAGAAAAAAATTTTAAGATTTAAATTTTTTCTCCATATATAAATATTAGGTGTACAACTTTGCTTTCGCTGTTTTTTTTCCGAAATTCGAGGCTTTATTGTAAAAAACTGGTTATACATTTATGATTCAAAGTATTGTCCATCGCTGACCATTACTTTCTCCCATCTTTCGGGTAGCGTACGAATCCCGCGTCGAAAAAACTGGTCATCTTTTGAGGCTATCCACGAATCAATCCAATTTTTTACTTCTTCATAAGACCGGAAGTGCTGGTCAGCCAGGCCGTGTGCCATTGATCGAAACAAGTGATAGTCAGAGGGAGCAACGAGGGAGCAAGAATACGGATGGGGGTAGGACTTCCCATTTCAACGTTTCCAAGTATGTCTTGACTACTTTCGCAACATGAGTCGAGCATTGTTATGCTGCAAAATCACTTTATCGTGTCTCTCGTTGTATTGCGACCGTTTGTCTTTCAATGCTCGGCTCAAAAGCATCAATTGCGTTCGATCGCCTGTAATTGTTTCAATCGGTTTTAACAGTTCATAATACACTACGCCGAGCTGATCCCACCAAATACAGAGCATGATCTTGGACGTCAAAATCATCGTTCTTGAAGCGTTGAAACCACGATACGTTCTTTCACTAATAGCGGCCTCACCATAAGTATTTGAGAGCATTCGATGAGTCTCAGCCGCAGATTTCTTCATATCGAAGCAAAAAATTAAAACCTCCCGCAAATGACGAGAATTTGGCTCGTAAACTGACATTTTCAATCGAGAATAACTTTATGATGCAGACACAAATCGACTAATGTTTCTATGGGATTATGTTGACAGATGCCCAAGTTTATTGTATGACGTCTATGATCTATTTATTTCGACCACCACTTACCGCTAAAGCCATCTATAGAAAAACGGTGGAAGCAAAGTTGTACAATATAAATAAATATATATACAACGTATAAATTTATACGTATATATATATGTATGTATATATAAATATATATATATATATATATATATAATATATATACAAAAGTGTGCAAAAATTCGCGACTCAAATTATAGCAAGAAAGTTCTCGAAAAATTAAGTAAAAATGTTATTCGTTAATTTTTTATTTTTAGCAATAATGTTTGAAATAATAAAGGTAAGAGGTTTAAACATGACCAATTATAAACTATGTTTAGATAATCATCTAAATCACGAGTATTGGTGAGTGCGATGAAATACACGCTCACTTAATCGCACGTGCAACTCATGGATAAATATGGACTAAATGGTATATAAATGTATAATCTGTAAATGGCCACATTAAAAATCTTATTATCTCAGAAATTACTGCTCAAAATGAAAATTTATAAATAACTTTTTTATTTTATTTTTCTTGCTGTATTTTAAGTTTGAATTTTGAAAGACACCCTGTGTACATAAATGTAAAATGAAAACTCAATAAAATGAGGATGTTTTCCTGCCAAAAAATTAGAAAAAAGTCATATACCGCGACGTGAGAAGAATAAGAGATCTGTTCTACCAAAGAAAAGTTACAATAGCTTGAACGTGGAGCATAGATCCCATGTCTAAACATCCAAACTTTCTGTAATTAAAGAACTGTACAGCTGAAACGAGGCAGACTGGATGCAGCATCCGTAAAAATCGACGCTTAGAATCGTCTCATCGTTATACTTTATGTTGCGTGTTAAAAATGTTAAGAAGATACCTACAATCTCACGACAACATTTAATTAAGATTAACAATGCAATTGCGCAGCGTATCATCAATCTCACGTGATATTAAATATTTAAATTTGTCCAAGTTTAAACCACTCCTTCGTAAGTATCGATCGACCGAGATTGAAGCTTGCGCACGTGTAAAGAACATTTTTACACGTAGTGATGAACTAATTTACGGTAATCGTACGCTATTCAGAAATAATCTCTCAGACAATTACAACAAAGTCGCAATTAGTTTGCAGCATGCAGCACAAATATTGAAATAACGGATGATATAACCCATTATGTTTATAGTGCTATGTGATTGCATTTTTCTGCTGGTTGCATTTTCCATTCAGCCTAGGAAATATAAAACTCAAGATAGAAATGTGTTTATCCATAAAATTAAAGAATAATATTTTCTTATAAACTCGTGCACGACGGAAAACTTTTTATATATTTTTCGAGAGTATAACGCACACAAGATCATAAAATTTTCTCGTACAGAGTAAATCAAATTTATCGTAGGTAATTAATTACTTATCGACGAAGCAATCAATAAAGCTGATAGCCCAGTTGTAAAGCCGAAAGCAATAGACACTTGTTGGGATCGTTATTACTTAGGCATTTGAAATGATTGTTCATTTTCACGAAAGATGGATAATTAATCACCGCGAGGGCAATGTTTTACTTTATCAAAGCCAATCATTAATTTTTATCTGAATCTGTGCTGTTAGTTCTGCATTATCTATCATCGTTGTCGGTTTCGCGTTGTTCGGTTTAGTTTAGTCAGTCAAATAGCCACGAGCGTTTATTTTCTACAATTGAGTTATTATGCGATCCATTTAGCTTGTCAAATTGCATTGAGATATATTCTATATCGTTAAGAATAATATAACCAAAAAGGAAATAATTCATGCTATAAGCACGCAAGTATCGCAAGTTCCATCTCAGACAGATTTTCTCGAGCGCGTTCGTATCACAATTTCCGACAATAAAAGGAGAGATACAATATGGAGCTTGGCTTAGCGGATAAGCTTCAATATAGAGATCTTTGCTACGTGCAAACAAAATTCGAATATCAGTTATAGAATAGAAAATCGGTCAGCCTGAAGTTTGCGGGATGACTGAAGAATACGATAAAAAAGAAAAATACGATAAGATAGAGAAATAGAGAGAAAAAGATAGTAGTTCTACTTGATTCCAACTTAACGTAAAGTCGAAAGCGCAATGTAACAACAGAAAGTACTGTAAGTTATTCTGCAGCAAGATGGAAGAATAAATTACAAAAGCAGAGGAAATTAAATTCGTCTTGAAAATGAAGCAAGCAGGCAGTAAGTAAGTTTCGGAAATCTCTCTCTCTCTCTCTCTCTCTCTAATCGCGCGGGCAATTTTCAAATAAAACTTTCTGAAAGTTTTAGTACAAATCTACACACATCTTTCCGTTCCTCTTTTTTTATATCTTGTACTGATTATAAGAGAAAAATATTAATGACTGGGATTTGTGATTATATAATTACATCATAAATAATTATTAGGAGTCACTTTTATTTTATAATGTTAATAATAATTATTATATTTTTAGTTCTATCAACAAATATATTGTTAGCATCAAAAATAACTCAATGTGGCTTTATGTGATCTCGAATGCTAAACTTAGTACTTTATATAAGCTGCTAATAATGGCAAATATTGGTTATTTACATTTAATTATATATGAAAATTTAGTTTACTGTTATGACCCTTTTTTCGGTCAACTTTAGATTCAGCATGCATTTTCTTTTCATCCAACAAACATTACAGAAAAGTAAGAGTAAAAATAAATATGCCGTGTCTATTTTCATACAGGAAAACAATACAAGACACTCGGAAGTATTGCATGATGAATGGACTCGACAAAATACTATGTGGTCATTCAAATGCTGTATTATTTGCAACTCGAGCTTAAACGAGGTTTATTGTCCTTAACAAAATCATAAGTTAGACACACATTCCCGCTTCCGATTGATATGACAATTGTCTCGTTTATTTTCCAGTCTACCGGCAATGACAAGTCAGCATTTTCGATTGTGATCGATCAGATTTCAATTACTTAGCAGACAGAACAGTCGAATTGTCATGTGTTTGGAAAACGGCCAAAAGCTCAAAACGCAACAAGCTTTTCCTCATTTGGAAAATTCGAGTCAGTCGTTTAGCTTTATATTTATTCGAAACTCGAGAGTAATAAATAAATTGAACAAAAGAGAGAGGAAAAAAAAAGAAAGAGAAAAAGAGAGAGACTTTACAAATATTTCAAAAGAGACTAAAATGTTGCTTGACAAAAATCCTATTTGATCACTTCGAAATAAGCGCGGGAGGAACTTTGTTGGGTGTAGAGATTAGAATTTGAGAAATGAAACTCGACAGATAGTGGATTTTCGGAAGTTCGGAACCCCTACAGTGGAAAGCACTTAAAAGCATATGAAATCGGTGCGACTCGTCAAGGAAGCGAGACACGTTCGTGAGAAGCTCCGAGATGGTTTGAAAAGACTCAATATAAGAAGCGGAAAGAAAGTCAAGGAATAAACTGAAATGTGCGAAATGTGAAAGACAACTGTCGACAGCTCTGTTATTTCCAGCAAAGCACGAGTCTTAGAGCGTGTTGTTAGAGAAAATCTCACCGTCCCATTTTCAACGAGCGCGTTTCACGTCAGCTGTTTCTTTCCAGTTCTTGAGAGTCTGATGCTCGTCTGCACTTTGTTACTCATCGAGCGTAGGACGACACCCGTCAGTTATCGAAATCCTCGGTAAGCGAGCGCGTATATGCGAACACCTGTTCTCGATTAGAGAACTTGTCTCGAAGCGCGCGAGGGCTTGTTCTGCTGTCTGGAGCAGTGAACACATAATGATAATTAATGAGATCCTGAGAGAGTAAAAGATCTGAGCATTTGCGATATCATTTATTACGAAATGAATGGATCGATAAACAATTTCATATCGAAAAATAAGAAATTTACATTCAACGAAGCTAAGCTTTCTTAGCGAAGCAAGAGGAAAGCAGAGAACGTTAAAATTGTGTATAATTATCACTTTAATTTCATTAATATTAATATAGCACATCAAATTACACATATACTTTCTTTATATATGCAATACATTTTCCAAGATGGAATGAAAAAGAGATTATGCAGTAGATGAAGTGGGAAAGAACGCGAACGACGATCGTAAAGGCGTAAAGACGTCAAATTAACCAGGCAAGCGCATGCTCAACTTGACGAAAATCATTAATTAAATGATAACTAAATGTATTAGGAACAAGCCCCCTGTCATAATTTCCGCACGACCTCGTAAATCACAACGAGGATTTCTCATACGGCTTCTTTTGCTCGCGTACTGAACGGACGGCGTTGCAACGCAGTGATCCGCGTCGCTCGAAGTGTAAGAGCTCTATTCAAATCAAAACGAGTGTGGACCGAATGTATTCGCGAACGAATGAATTTCAACGAGGAGCAGATGGATCATTGGAGGAGATTGTGGAAGAGATATCGCGCTATCGAAAGATTGATCGATTACAGATTATTCCTCATCGCGGGTACGTTTGATATGTCGTAACTATTCATATCATTATAGATCCGCACCGAAAATAAAACCTAAACGATCTTTAATGATTTTTGATAATCTCATTCGCGAACAAAAGTAGAATTTCTCGTATCTGAGGAGCATTAGGAATATCGAACATTATAATTTCATTGAAATAGCATTATGATTTCGAAATGAGATCTACAAATTTCACCTCCCACCTTAATATCGCTTAATATATTATTTTTGTGATGATCGAAGTTGGAAGTCCGAGAGGTCCGAGACCGTTGCAAAACTTTAGCAAATGATTTTAACCCGTCCCATCGGACGAGTTATATTCAGCTTCGTTCCGATAACATGCATACAGAAGTATCTCATCGTGCAAGAGGATGGAAATAACAAAAATAACTCCCCATCGGTCGATAATTTCGGTGATCGATGACGTAAAGCTTGGATGCGTCGTTCTCAGGGGAATTCCAATTAAATAATTTTGATCGAACGATCTCTGATGCTCTCTTCAGCATCTTGCTTTAGACTATCAGCGCTTCAACCTCAGAAATCATTTACGTAGGTTGAGATCAGTTCGAAACATGTCATGTTAACTGATGATGTTAACTGTAAACGCATGGTCCGTTTTCCCGATTACTTCGAAACAAGCAAATTGTCTAAGTTCAGTCAATCATTCGCTCTATTCTAGTTCGATCAGTTGATTGTCTCGCAAAGCACCGTCTTTGTCCAATGCTTACATGGTAGTTCTCATAACGGCAATTCGAGGTTATCGATGAACTCCTCGATGGCCAGCAATAAAATGAACGGCCGAGGCTATGCAATGTAATGCCGTTCGCTAGATGTATCTTATAGATCTTCTTTTTTCTCCATTCTTTCAAATCTTTATAATTCGATAAATCTTATTTATTTCGCGATATTTTAATTCTTTTTAATCAGTTTCATTAATACAAAAATTTCATCATGCGACATTAATTGTAAATAAGTAAACTTATCAAATATAAGAAAAATCTATAAAATCTATAAAATTTATTATATGCGTGTACATATAACACGGATTGTGTCATGCGATTTTACAATTTTAAATAACGATTTTCTAAAAGAAAGAAAAAGAAGGATACATTCCTTCTTTTAATGCTAACGTATCAGTTCGTTTCATATCGATGATTCTTAATCTTCACGTACGACTCCAAGAGAGCCATTGCTGCGGAAATATTCATCCATCGACTTTATGAACATACGTTGGTAGGTCGTAAGGTGTCTCGTTCTCTTTTATATTGCAACACGACGGAAGCTATTGGTTCTGGTAATAACGATGCCTCAAGCTTTCCTTCCTTCCTTCCTTCCTTATATCGAAGCTTCACAAAGCACGGAAGCCGCAAGGCGTTTACGGCCAGCAAAGCCCGGTTTGCTCGTTTAGTTTCGAAGTATTCGGGTGTTGCTTGCTCCTCAATTCAACTAGAATTTGCGGATGTCTCTTTCAATACCGGATGTAACTAGCAACTTCACATCGCGGATCTGCCACAATGTCAAGCCATTCACAAAAACAGCGAATAACACGGTCTGACCCTACCTTGATGCTAACGTCAACTTTTATGCGTTTCGTATGCAATCTACCGTAATCGCATTATAGCGACAATAAAAAATCATGCCATTTCTCACTGGACGGATCTTTAATAAAAAAATAAGGAGAAAAAACGATATAGCCCGTGTTCTCGATCAATCGGTTTGACAAATTGTTACGAGGAAGATGAATTTGGGACGTTCAAGATAATGTCCTCAGTTATTCCTTAAGATAAATCGAAAGTATATATGTACAAGTATCCATTTACGTCAAATTTACTTTATAGGCTCGATAAATCGATTGGCAACATGATAAAATAGAGTAAACCCATGTATTCGGTTTGTGTTAAGTGTAGTCTGATGGAATTTACGCGCACAGTTACCATTAAGGAGAATCCAATATGTGTATCCACTGTAATGTGTCTTCGATCAAATTACGCGAGATAAATCGGCAGAATCCATGCGTTTTGCCAAATGCGAGATATAGAGTGCTTTCCAGCAAGATACAAACGCAGAGTGTAACAGTGAATTATTACGTCCTTTGCTAATGTTAAACAAAGATGACATGATCAGTGTATTGCTTGCTAGAAAGCATCAATAAATTAGCAAAGTAAACTTCCGATTTTTCGAACATACTTCTTCAGATGAACTTCCCTGAAATACGCTTGACCTCGTTTTATAATACCGGATTTAAAAATCATTCTGCAAACTTCAAAACCGATATTGAAATTTCATTTAGCTATGTCGTTTTCTTTTTTTAAAACACATGTAAACTGCCATTATCTTAAATAGATAAAAATCCCGCCAACATTATATAAAAATATGAAATTAACATTTAAAATATTCTTTTTTTATATTTTTTATTCCAATTTTAAATTTTTCTTCTAATTTTTCTTTATTTTAAACGCATTTACGTACATTTTTAATTTAGTAAAAGCATTTCTAAGTATCTCGGTTTTTTTAAATATTTGTGTGTTTCACGTGTTGTATATCCTCATTTTCTTTTCACGATGTAAAAGGGCGGATGTATATCAGAGATACTCACTCGTGGCAAGAATACAAAAGATGGAGGCAACCCTCAAAGTAACACTGAAGAAAATGCGGATTTTATCGGTCGACGTGCATGCTACCCTTCGAATAGATCAAATTTCGAAACTATTTAAGCGAACCATTGTACGGTGGTTACATGACACTGTTGACCCCTTTCAGAACTACGAGCACTTTAGGATCAAACTATCGATACTCCCTTTCAATGTTCGTCAATATTTTCTTAGTTTCCCTTCCTCTTTCATTTGCCCTGGAGATCGATTCATACCGCAGGTATTAAATCGCAATTCTATTCTGTAATCAATGTTCAGTATTCTTCGGCAATTACAATCGATTTTTCAAAAGGCCAAGCCAAGCTGTCAAAAAGCTGTCAGAATAGACATAGAATTATAAAAATCCAGCGTGAATCATTTTTCGCACGTAGGTTCATAAATTTTTCATGATTTCTAACGATTTTAAAATTGTAAAATCGTTACGATTTTTCATAGTAAATGCTGTATTATTAGCTAAAAAGAAAAGTTTCTACGATAAAAGTAAATACCAGGCATATATTGCGCTACGTCTCATGAATATTTAATCGTTGGCCTTGCTTCATTTGTCGCGCATACACTCGCGACTATGTATTCACGCGTTTCTCTCTGCACTTTCGACCGATATACTCTAATGCCTGAGGCCGATTGTCAAGCTTTACATACGCTTAAACAGTGATTATTTTGATCGTAATAGCAGAAGGTAGTTGGAGTGCATTTCTATAAAGATTTCAAAAAATATAATGGAAGGAAAATATGTGACAATAAATGGCAATAATGTAAATCGTATTTTTCTCGTTACATTTAACATTTATGACACTCGAACTAATCAAAAACATCTTATGAGTTTTTTTTCTTCACATAATCCTATACATAATCTTATAATTATGTCCTGTAATTATTCTATACTTATTTTATATAATTATTCTGCAAATTCTCTTATAAAAAATATTTTACGCAGAAGAAGTCAAGCTTTGCTTTATATCATTAATCGATACTTCGAATAATAATGTAATCATACGCAGTATTTTATCAACCCGCAATTGCGCATTTTCTTTATTCCTATTTATTGGAAATTTTCAAATGACAAATATTTGTATCAACGATTGCAATAATAATAATAACATACATATTTTGATGCGCTAATAATTAATAACAGAGCATTGTGTGAAAATATGACTCACCTGTCGCAATCAGTAGTGTCGCATGTCGCATCAATACAATTATTGGGGCAATTGACAAAATTATAATACTCACCTGTAACAGAAAAAAGAATATTATATTAATATTTTATAACACCAATAACAATTAAATATATTTATTTATAAATCTGATAAATTTTTATTTGTATTAAAAATTTAGAAAGATCAAACTTTATTAAAAAGAAACGCAATAATGAAGACAACAGAAAGTAAAGAGGGCCAACCATAATGGTCACAAAGAAATCTCATTAGTGACTAATACGATCAAGGATCTCACAAAAATATAGTATGAAAGTAACTTGCTGTTTGGATGTTTAGAAAAAGGAATGACAACGGAGCCATTATGTTAGCAATTAACTGTATTTGAACATGATTGTGTATACAACAAACCGACTGTTGAGTGAGAGAAAGAGAGAGAGAGAGAGAGAGACAGCCATTTTAATTATATTCTTGATATTCATGAATAAACATAAATTCTGAATCTGACGTTCAAAATGTCTGCAATATTCCATAGCAAAACAGATCTCTTCCAAGCCGAAGAACAATGAGGAAGAAGGCCGGATAATCTTCATTGCGCAAATAAAGCTATCCAAGATATACTGAATTTCTATACAACTACAACTCAGATTGGAAATTATACGACAGTGTGCAAATGAAGACTATCTAAGCTAGAAAATCATTTAGAAGATCATTTAGAAATTTAATAAGCTACGGCACTTTAAAGCAACAATAGTAGCTTGAGACTGCGTATAATTAAAAAAAAAAAATATATATATATATATATATATATATATATATATACAATAATAATA
>NW_012130083.1:3918588-3921252 GCF_000143395.1 Atta cephalotes
GTATAATTAAAAAAATAAATATATATATATATATATATATATATATATATCCAAATATAAATCACATTGATTTACTATTTCAAAATAAATTATACTTGTTAAATTGTTACACAAATGAAAAAAGTATTAATATATTTTACACATATTTTATATTATATATTATCTATTATATATTATCTAATAGCATCTTTTACATTGCAATTTTTCTCTATAACCATATTTAAAAGAATCACAACAGTTTTGTTGTTTGTAAAACATAAATTCATATTACTTCATTTTCATGATAAAAAAAAGTTGACTTCGTCTAATTATGTCTCTCTTTCATCCGCTTTATGTTTCCGATCTGTATTTTGAACGTATGTGTAGTGCATGCATTAAATTTTATTAAGATTTTTCTTAATGAAATTAATCATTAAAATAGTTTCAAGGATTATGATAAAATCACCATTAAATGTGAATTATATACATATATTTTACGCACTTTTGTCCTTCGTAATATTACGTACGTATACTTAACTTCGTCTCTCGTAACATTAATTGTATTTATTCGTAATTAGTATTTATTCGTAAATGTATTCAAATAATATTCTGCGAGAATAATAAGAGTATCGTTTATCATACATTATTCATATCATATTTTAATTAAAATTATTTATATTTCTATCTTCACAACGTCGTCCCAACAGTCAGAATCACATTAATATAATTCTCGTGCAATTTCCGATGTAAAACTAAAATATTTTTCGTTTCTAAAAGCTCGTTTCTAAAACGAATTTCCTTTCCAGTATTCGAAAACATTATTAAATTTTAATTATTCAAAATGGTAGGACTTGTTGTTGCAAAAAAAGAGTTGTGATGATGGAAAATATTTTTCTGTATCTTGGCTAATCTTATCAGCGTTATCATAAAGGAAAATAACTCGTGAACAGAAAGGAGAGAAAATTATATAAGATATGTATCTCTCGTGTACCTCATCGGTACACCAGATGTCGTAAAAGTCGAGAATCAAACTAGTAGATCCGAGCTTGAAATGTTTACAAACTTCCGTTTATAAAACGGTTAACAAGATTGATGTCAACCGAAATACGATTAATGTGACAAATTCGCTCATTGTCATAAATGACATCAAGGCCGATTATCCTCTTAGAACGATACCGATAGTAGAACGTGGCTAATGAAAAATATAATTTAATGTTTCAAGACAGCCGGCTCAGAAATCGTAGTTCGTGTCAAACTCGTATCAGTATCAGTGGATTAATCTCTTCTCTTTTTCTTTGAATCGCGTGAATTTTTTTCTGCTGTTTTCAGTTGTCGTATTAATATATGTATATTATATTCCAATTATATATAAATTATATATAAATTGACTACTAAGAGGTAAACTATAAAACCGAGTGCGATAAAATCACACGTTCTGCGTGCTACGGTTCGCTGATTAGATCACATTGTGTCTGTGTAAAAGAGAGAGAGACAGAATTATAAGGATTTATTTAACAGCTTAAGAGGCTCGTTTAAAGACCCATTTTACGATTTAACGTATACACAAATAACGAAAATCGATGAGTGCTCGGTTAAATAAATCATGGAAATAGCAGCATCATAATACAATATCAAAATTTATTTCGCATTTTGTCAGCTTTGCAATATGCTTTGCAAATGATACAAATTATAAGAATTGATAGGAAAAGGCTCGTTTCTCTCGACGCTGGATTAAATCGTAGCTTCGAATTCACTTCTTTTGATGATCGCGTATCTTTGAGACTATAATGCAGAAGAATCTTTGTGAGAATCGCGACTTGCCCGGAAGCGGAGCGGCCCAGATAAGGAGGTGAGGCAAATAGAAGAGTCAATGCCTCGTTTGCTTGACAAGACGGATAAAGGGAAACGTTTCCAAAGCACCTGGACCAGTACCAATTGGCTTGCTTCAACGGGCATAGACTGCCTCAAAGGACGAAGATCTCCGCTTTTAATTCTTTTTTATAATCTTCTCCGTAAATACGAAATCTCAAATTGAAACGAAACCGCCTATGTCACTCGGTTATCCAAAGAACAGATACGAAGTCATACAATAAATCCTTTTTCAACGACATTTGAATATTTTCCAAGACGTAATTGTATTCGTTGACCTACTAGTAATATGTAAAAGTAAATACAGTTAAATTAAATACGAAAAAGCTAAATGCGGTTGAGAAAAGATTTAGATATTATTCCCTGTTGGATCGCGTAGGAAGATAAGAATACGCTTACGTTTCTGTTTTAGTTGAATTGCTAGTGAGAGGTTCATTTGTCATTGTAACCAACTAAGCGTAAGTCAATCAACGAGAACGTTAACGAGCATCTAGAGGATTGCTTACATTGTGTAAGCTGAGTACTAGGACGACTATAAGATTGGCTAATCCATAATCGATTGATTTGATGCTTATCGATACTGAAAGTAAACTGAGTTAGAGAGAGTTTCTTTGATAAACAGTCTTTTAAATTGAGAAACCCATTTAATCGTACTATGAATAATTAATGTGAATTACATTTTCGACAATGTAATAAATTGACTTGATTTTAAATCAAATAACTTTAGGAAAGCTTGTCATAAATATTTTCTCCGAGCTACTTCATCGTATAATATATATATATATATATATATATATATATATATATATATATATA
>NW_012130083.1:3921272-3937594 GCF_000143395.1 Atta cephalotes
TATATATATATATATATATATATATATATATATATATATATATATATAGTAAAATGACATTTGCACGAAACACACGTTTCAAAATTTCCCTTAACTCGTTACTCATCAAAGTAACGCTCATGATTCTCTTCGCCTAAGTTACAGGAAACGACAAGGAAACTTTACACGGCAGAAATGGTACGGACAGCCAAGAATTTCCACGACAACGTTTCCAATATGTTCTAACGGAACTACCGCGTAGAAAGCATCAGTCTAAATTACGGGAGCATTATCCCGTTGCATGAAAATTGCACCGAAATAGCTGTTCGTACCTCATAAACATTAAAAAAAAAACTTTAGCGGCAGTATCGCGTGAATGCAACCGGAATTTACCGCAATATTTCACGGGGTATCGACAACACAGAGATGAATGAGAACGTTCCCGCTGCGCTCTCATTTTACATGCTCTTGTTAGCATCAGTTTCAAATAACAAGCACCCTGTAATGACCGTTCGTGTATTAAGATACGAAGCATCTAACAGTAAGTCCTGCAACTTATAGGCGACATAAATGTTTCAAATTCTGTAAGTGTCTGTCATCACAGGAGGGAAAAGCTGTTTCGAATTCAGCTCAGTCGAAGCAACGACGAAGTATATATCCCCCTTTTCTTCTCTTTGTCTGATAATAAGATCAATGAAACTCTTCTCTTCGATCGCGATTACGTGCACACCGCAGAAGAACAACTCATGAATAGAGTCGATATTCAGCTCGATAAATTATCGATTCAATAAAAATTGAGCCTAGAATCGTACTACTGTGCGCTATAAAAAAATAATAAAATAAACGATCTTACTGAGCAAATGATTCTTTCCATTTTACCCTCTAGTCCATACTCTCTTGTAATCCGTCAAGAAATAAAGCGTGTACGTGGCGCGAGTGGCAAGAGACAAATGTGGACGCGTGATTCTTGTAACTTCACTTGTCGTGTAAATCAGTGCATTTTGTTGTTAGCGTCGCTGCTATGCTTAAAATGACTTATTTAATCCGTACAAACATGATTGAAAATGCTTTTTGCTCGTTTTTCATCCCGACTACAAAGATCCTATACTTATCAAAATGTCACTGATTGAAACAGACAATTTTAATGAACTGAACCAGAAATGACTTATGAAGAGTCAGGATTAGGAAATATTTGTAACGTGTTACTTTTCGGAATCAGTAATTAGTTCTTTGAGAGAAAAAAACTGTAACTAATTATTTTTTAATAATCTTCCTGTTAAATTTTTATATTACTAATTTAAATATAAAAATCTTTTCTTACATTTTTAATGATGCTAAATTATTTTACTTATACTAAACATTTGATTACCTGCTATATTATATATGATAAATTAATATATACACACTTGAGATTAAACTTATGAGATCAATATCAAGACGCGTTTGCATACTAAAAAGATTCTAGCTTAATTCTTAAAAAAAAAAAACNTTTACAGAGTGATGATTATCAGAAATAAAAATACACAATAAATTCCAATCACAAAAAATAATTTGATTTTTTACTGAACATTTTATTTTAATTATGCTTATATGTTGAACAAGTTTGATATAAAATAAAAGTGACTTAAATTAGTTACAAAAATATAATTAAGTTAGAATTATATGGAAAAAAGAAAGAAAATTAAGTTACAATTACTAGAAAAAAAAAAAATTTAATTTTAATCTCACATTTTAATCTAACAAATTATTTCTCAATTCTAAGTTTTACTAAATAAATACTGACGTTTTTTTTCTTAATAAAGATATCCAATTATTGCTATAGAAAATACTGTTCCAATCCCCGTTTTGACCGACGGTGACTTACCACATCTCTCTGCAAAACGCTAGGATTGTAAACCATTATTCGTCTCTGCTTTTTGATAAGTCTACTGAGTCTCTGAGTTCTTTGAGCGCAAGTTAATGCTTTTCCAGAGATCGGAAATTCATCCTGCAATTCGTCCTCGAGATCATCCTCCATGCTTTTGTCGATCGATGAATTTTGTTTCATCGTTACTGTGCTCAACGGCACGGCTTTTGCAATGAGAGTTTCACTTCGCACGCTCCAAGTAGATCCACCATATTTCTTCAAATTCATCAAATCACCTATGCTGCCTCTCACGCTACTGCTGCCCAGCTGAAGGTTCGTTCGAGATAAAGCAGGTGAATGTGGGAGCGACTCGGAGCATTGCTCCGTCGACTTGACGACATCCGGTAGAATCGCCTTATTCTGAAGCTTATCTAGATCAGACAAGGATGATCCTCGACGTATTTTTGCTCGCGGCTCGCGAAGACTTTTCTTCGAAAGCCTCTCCTTTTCCTTCTCGCCACGACTCACGCTTTTCGAAGATAACGATGACTTCATAGCAAACAGGCCTGCCTTTAAAGGGAACAATAAAGCCCATTCCGTCGACTTCTCTCGAGTCTCCATTGTGTCTCCTTTTCTCTCTAGACAATACAAGACTACTCAATAAGCATTTTTCCTTTCAAAAATTGTAGTAAAAATTTAGAATTCAATTCGTCAAAACATTATAGGTTTTCCGAATGTCAAGAATTATCGTTGTCCACGACGGTTTCAACACGACACTTCGACATACAAAGCTGTTAAAGTACTAAAATATCGCAGTTACACATGTCGAGGATATTCGTGATAGTGCTGCATCCGCTATTTAAGGATATCCGCTTCAGTGCTTATCAAGTTTCATTCACGCCGTCCATTAATTGTATCCTTGTACTTGAACTAGTTTGAAAAAAAGTTTCTTATACATGTTGTTGTAACATTTTCTTTTTGACTCATAATATTGATCTTCGTTGCACGTATAATCCACAGACACATGACATCCACCGTCTATCCTCTTCGTAATAATTTTCTTGGTTAAGTTCTATCCCACGTAATTTTCCCATACCACCGATTTATTTTGACGTAGATACATAGTGATATCTCGCGTAAAGATCCTCTTTCAGCCAATTCCACGATCAGACTCGCTAAAAGATCCGTGCACGGGGATCGAGCCGAAGGTGGTGGTCAGTCTCCCTCGGCTGGACCACTTAGTGGTATTTTCACTTAAGTTAACACGACCCCCCGTACGGATGCGCCCTTTGCGAAGCATACGACGATACTTCCGTCTAATAAAAGCCTAATAACGATCGATACAATCGCTCCGCCTCTTTCATTCGCCGATTCGTTGTAGTCGAGAGTGTGCTTAACTTTGAAGCTAAAGAGAAGAGGTAACTTCAAGGAAACTTGAAGAGCGGGGCGAGACTTTCGCCCTTCGGTCCTTCTGCACGACACCGATGCTGCATGTGCTCGTAGTCTCTCGCCGGATCATCGACTATTATTGTACTAAAAGAGAAACGTTTGACTCGGGTTGACAAGCGCCAGCAGCGATAAGTAAATGGCGGGAGGTAAGACCTTGCGGTGAAGGTGATACCAATTCCTCACCGTCGGTCTGGCAATCATACGGGCTTCTGATTATGACGCCGACTACCGGCTTGGCCTACATAGATTACGTCCTACGAGGTCCTATCGCAGAAAAACATATGTACACGAAAAGAAGAGTCATCTTCAGCTTGTTAAAAATCTCGAGCTGCATGAAATAATTACTTTTTTAACATGTGTGCACATATATCCATGTGCATGTGATTAATTAATTAAATTATACGAATTAATTAAAATATGTAATTAGGAAACTGAATGTAAAGCACATATGTGGATTGACCTGCATATGCTCAAATTGTATTTTAAGAGAAACCGACAAAGTTCCTTGCAAATAATATGCCGTAAGCGCAAAGAATTGTATGGAAAATAGAATGGAGGCAAGATGAAGCTTTATCAAGACGCGTTTCGACGGTGGAATGTAAAATGCATGTGACGCGAAGGAATTCGAATAAAATGCAAAGTGTACGCGGGCAGCGCATAGGAGTCTACTTTTTACGTGAATAATAAAAAACGTGGCGACGATGTGGCGGAGAAATCCGTCGACGTGCGTAGTAATATGGAGACTATCGACAGTCACGAGCAAGAACGTGTCTACACGTAAAAGCTATTTTATCAGTAAGAAACAAAGAAGGGAAGAAAAGTACGCTCGGGTAACTGACCCTTAAGCTTCTTGTAAATCGCTTTAGCGAAGAAACTCAGTCCCGAGCGGCAGAAAAATTCTTCTATCGTTAAAATATCCGTCCTAACGTAATCCGATTATTTTCTTTTCGTTGTACGTGGCGAGAGAAAAAGAAGGAGAAATTGAGAAATACTCGGAAGATATTTCGCTTCGACGTTCGCGAGATGCATAGAACGATTTACGATTCGATTTTTATTACGATGAAAATTTTTGCGTATCAAAACGGTTGATGTGTAGGAGTGCGTTACGTATCGTAAAAATTGTACTCTTAGGAACCAGATCGCCGAATCGAATTTCTGAGCAAATCAATACATACACTTAAATTGTTTCCCGTAGGAGGATTATTCCGCTGAGAATAGTTCTTCTGACAGATAGGCAACGAGGAGACGATGAGAAAGCATGAACAAATGCGCAAACCCACGCGAAGATGATAATTAAGTCCCATAAGAATTGTGTAAATTCAATTATTGTTCCCTTATAAGAATTTGTATTCATAATATTCGTTCGTTAAAATAATGTCTCAAACTAAAAAAAATGTTATGATTCTGCGAATTTTTATTTATTTATTATTCCCTCTCTTTCTTGTATTCTTTTAGAAAGTCACATTTTTTTTTATGTGATTTGCGATAATCGTGCAGGGCATAGTTTTCTTTCTTTTTAAATCGAGCTATATTCAAACAATTGTTGATTGTGACAATTATGATGCAAAGAGACCAACCTTTCTGGCATGGTTTCTAAGCCGTGGAAGCGGCAAAACAAACAATTGCTTCGGCAACTGCCTGTTTCAGCCAACCCACGGCTTCGCACAAATTTACATTTTCCACCGGCGAAGCTAAAGTTTCTCGAGCATATATACGATATATTGACTGCTGCGGTTCCCAGGAGTGCACCAGGTGCGTACTCTGGTGCTTTCGTTCAAACTGACAAGACTGCGTTAATGGAAGTTTCGTGTAAGCCAGACGTTAATCTCTGGCACAGACGATCCGACGACGAGCGATATATTTTTAAGGTGGCGACGTCGAGGCGATAATAATTCGCAATGACGCTTTGTATCGTTGAACATTTGCCTGCACCTAAATCAATATACGGCATATGACGGTAATAACGTTTAACGATCGTCGATTAGATATGGAATATCGGTGCAATTGAAAAAAAAAATATCTGTCACGAATTGCGGTCAGGAAGTAAAACTCACGGAAAAAAAACAATAGAAAATTATTGTAATTCATATATATCGTGACTTTTATACTCATCGCTTTGTTTCAAGTAGAACGAGCTCGTAGATGATTGAAATAAACATTTCGGCGAAACGATATCATCAATTGCATCACGCGAGTGTTTGATTATTTAACATTTCGTCGCATAGACATATTATGCCTATGTTTCGTCGCATCCATATTATGTCTATAGGCGCATCTTTCTCGGAAAATAACGTCACACTTCTTTATCTGCACGCCATTTGCGAGATATTTGTTCAATCATTTTTCAGCTGATATATAAACCGATATACTATGTATATACCGATGTGCATGTATATCAAGTCAGCTCTGCGTTGTTTTTGTCTGGCCGCGGAAAGCATTTTTCTGCCAATCGATAGAGAGTCCGCCTGTCGCTGCATTAATGATAACATCGCCAACGTTCTATCAATCATCATGACACATTGGCACATCAGCGACTGCTAAATGTGGACAAAACTAGTTTATGCAAATCATACCCGACTATAGATAGGATCGAGTCCCTATTTCGCAGCCTCGTTAAATATATTCGATGGAGATCAACGTACTGCCAGTGACCTTCCGTCCTTGAACAATTAACATACAAATGAGCGATAAACCGGAGAACCGGGTAGCTGCTCGTCTGCGTGTGCAACGAATCGATGTTACGTGAAGGTAATGATTGACAAGGCCATTGTAATGAAGGACTGCGATTAATGCGGGTTACTGCCGGCATCACCGCATTTTTTCAAAGGTCGCCCCTGCGATCATTGACTGCCGTTTTAACGAATCCCGACGTGATCGGTTTAATGATCGAAATTTAAAACAAAGAATTCCTTAGCAATTATTTTTATCCTTTCTGTCATCTTCATACGCGAAAATTTTAAAATGTATTTTTATATCTTAATTTTACATACGTTTAACTGCATGATGATCTGATTGTACGCCCAATGCCATCTCTGCCTCGCCGTCATCTCTGGGCGTTCCTTCAATTGCGTGGGTACCGGTGCGACCATCCCGAGAAGTTCCTCGTCGGCTGGTGGCTCTGGCGGACTTCTCGGCGGAGTGTCCATCTGAACGCTTTCATCCAACGACGCCTGCTTTATTATACTTCCTGAAATTGAGTCAGCCAATCGATTTATTAGCAAGAAAATGTTAAACAATGTTGTATTTTTTAATTAATAATTAACACAATATCTTACCGCGTGGACTTTCGATATGTGACAACGGCGGAGTCCCTTTGTATTGATCGACCAGTGAGTCCTCTCGAGAATTACGACGCAAGGCTTCCTCATCCCGTTCGTACCTTTGAAGAAATAAAAAATTTGTTTACACATCCAAACTGATATATCAGAGAAAGAATATTATTTACAACTATTAATTATAATCATAATTTCGTACCTCTCAAGAGATTCGTCCCGCATTTGATAATCACCGTTCACCGTGTTGCTCAGAACGATATCACTCTGATCTAGCGATTCCTGATCCTTGAAGTGACCACGTTGATAGCTCTCCGCTCTGGAAATGGGCTGTGGCGCGGTAAAATTATGCCCGTAATTGCTACCTCGTAGATCTCTCTGCTGATACGAATCAGTCCTGGTGAGAGGCGGTTTGAATCCTTCAGTGGTCGATGAAAAGGAATCCTTTCTTTGCAATTGAGCGTACGATCCTGTATGACTGTAAGAGTCCTCGGTGTAGTTATCCGAGACGTAAGAGTCCCCTCTCGTGAGTTTCGGTTTCTGCGAGAGCGTTGATTGAGAAAGCTGATTCTGTTGATGCGAATCCTTCCTCTGCGTTTCCTTGGGAATAATTTCCGGATAGTCTTCGTCCTCGATAATATCCTCCTGATAGGAATCTGTTCTGGCCAATGGTCGTTTTCCATTCACGATGTTCGTGGTAGTGTGGACCATCGCAGTGGTGGTTACGTGATTGGCCGTCACATGATTCACCATCGTTGTCGCCTGTGATTGAGCAACGTTCTGAGGAGACTCTACCAAAGTACCGGGCGCGGGACTCGAGTCACCCGCCGTCGAATACTCGCTGTATGCCTTCTTAAGTTGATTGCTACCGACAGAACTCACGGCGGTCTCGAACGAGTCCTTCAGCTCGTCGTCCCTCGATTCGAGCGAGTCCGTATTCTGCTGGAGAAGCGAGCTGGTCTCACGCTTACCGCCAATCTTCTTTCTTCTCGAACTGTTCTCGAGTTCGTTCTCTTGAGACTGATAGAGATATTCTGATTCACTCGATGGATAACCATTCGTTCTCGTCTGACCTCGTGGCGTAGTTACAGATAACTCAGGCACTTCACTCTGTCTTCTGTCCGTCACTGTTGATGAATCATTTTTATAACGCTGCTCTTCAAAAGATCCTTGATACGAATCTGGATATTCATCATATGACTCTTGATAATCTTGATAAGTTTCCTGATAGTTATTTTTATATGTCGTAGGCACGTCATTTTGCTTACTGTATGGCGTTTGATAATCTACGAAATCTTCCTGCGGCTGCTTTGTATAGGATTCTTGATAATTATCCTGCGATGTAACAGGCACTTGATTATATGTCTCTTGATAAGTTTTCTGATAATCGGTCGACGTATTAATATTGTACTGAGAGTCATACTGCTGCGGCTGATACTGATTATAGGTGTTCGTAACGTTATTTTGATCGTAAACGCTCGTCGGTACGGTAGCATAATCATTATATTGCTCCTGATATACAGCTTGTTGTTTGTAATCCGACTGCTGATACTGAACGTTGTTCTGATTAAAGCCCATTTCGTGAAAATTGTCCTCGATTACCATACCATCGGGCTTGTCGTACTGATTCTTCGCCTGATTCGCGTACTGGTGATCGTTTGCCTGGCTGGCAATTGGATATGTCGTGTCCAGATACGTTCCCTGATACGCCTGAGTGTTTTGCTGCGCGTAAGGTTGTTGATACTCGTCCTTGTACGAGTTCTGTTGCGCATATAATTCCGTTGGCTGCTCGTAGCTATTTTGCGTATGTTGTTCTGGATACGACTGACCATATTGGCCATCGACCTGCGTTGTGTAATCATATTGATTATCTTGATTTATTTCAGGGTATCGAGTTTTGTTAGCGGAGTCGGTCTGGCCACTCTGCTGCTGACTGTAAATGTTCTCCGTATATGTGTCTTGCGGCAGATTGTCCTGACTACGATAAGCGTAATTATAGTCCTCGTTATAATCGGATTTATAATAGCTCTCCTCGGAGGGCGTTCTGGTCTTTGGCAGTTGTCTGCTCGGCGTAGCGGGCAGAGAGGCGAGCTTACGGCTGATCACCACATTGCTCGGCTTGGTCGGGGTCGGAGGTAGTTTCTTACCGGTGCCGCCCTCCTGCCGCGACATCGGACGTTGCTGCGGCTGCAAGATCTTCCGGCGACGAGTATTATATCCGCTTTATAAAGAATATCAAGCAGAATCATTACATATATAATATATTGTATGTGTCATATTATATTAAGTATATTATTTAATGTACGCGTTTAGATATCATTCTTTTAAATTTAATCCTTCAGTTTTAATTCGTTTACTCTTTAATTTTTAATAATTATAGTTTTAACCCCCTTTGGAGCTGACAGTGGGTCACTCAATTATAAATCTCTTTGTTAAAAATATCAAATAATTCAATTTTCTTTATGTCACATTAGCTCAAATTTAGATTATTCTTATTAAAATATATTTATTATTAAAATTTATTATTAAAATATATTTAGAATTCATTCCTTAATCCTTCTATACCTTATATAATTATATAATTTTGGTTTCCTGAAATTAGTTTTTTTTAATTCACATAAATGAAATAGGTTTTACAGAATCAGTAATTGTGTTACAGATTTTGGCATCAGTTCCGGAGGATTAAATCCCAACGCTTATTTATAATAAAATTAGAATTAAATAAAAAAAATCTAATTCTAAAGCAAACTAAAGCCTTCTATAATGACATACTTATAATCGAGCTCTTCCGATTCGTAACTACGCTGTCTGGTAACGGTGGGTCTGTAATCCGGTCGGTGTATACCGATGCTTGAAGCCGGCCTTTGCGGAAGCGTCTTTCTGTTTCGTTTATTTTCATAATATGTATTTGTTCCCAAAAATCGTTTCCCTCCACTATCCCACTGTCTGTCCTCATCGTCCTGACCATATCTGCAAAGAGAGAAAGAGAAACGAAGATTCAATTTTCCCTCCAACTTCATCGTTTTTCTTTGTGGCATTTATTGGCGCCGTGCTTACCTCTCATCCTGATAGACGTATCCCGTTATGGTGTCGTAGTATTCGTTATATCTAATATCCGTCTCACATTCCGGATACGTGGCGCTCATTTTACCCACCCTACCATCGCTGCTATATCCATCAGCGTAATACGAATGATCGTCGTATAGAGTCATTTGTCTCTCCAGAGAAGGTCTTCTGTACGGAATTGCTTAGAAAACAGGCAAAAAACATATACACTTGTCTTCATTTTTGACAATACATGATAGTGAATATTCAATAAAATTGAAAGCGAATGGGTATAATTAAAAATATGCAGACGCATTCAACGCATATTTTATTTATTGTCACATAATTGAGCATAGAAATCTGAGATTCCATGTAAAGTGTAAGGATAAAGGAGGAAAAAGAATAAACGGAAGATGTGAAGAGAAAAATGCTAAAAATTTTATTAAATAATTCACAATGCATTTAATCGGGGCTTAATACCTTTTCCTCTCGATCTTCTTGTAGTAGTTGTCGTGTTGTTTGAATAATATTCAGTATCGCTATAAATTCTCGTATCATCAATCCTTGTGCCATGATAATCATATGTACCCTCGCTGTACCAGCCGTCTTGGCTGAAAGCATGAGATAACGATCAAAATTTTTTGATTACATCAAAACGAAGGAATTGAGCCGAGTATGAGATGACTCATGATAAAAACTTTTAGTTGATTTTCTTGAATGAGAGATCAGCTGCTGATTACTAACTGCACCATGCAAATGCCTGTGAATTGCCTGTGAATTTAATGCTTCAACTTGCAGATTAATATAATAATTAATTCGTCTTCAATTTAAATAATGTATATTCTATAATATATATTCCTCTCATAAAAATTCTTAAACTATTTTTACAGAGACAAAGCCACGTGCAACTAAAATGTAAGCCACGTAAAACTATCAATTAAAGGCGTGAGTCTCTTATTTTTCTATGTACGTCATTAAGGCAAAACGAGTGCTCGGCGATGATGGCCTACATTATAACGAACGGCTCGCCCGACGTAATCACTGTTACGATCGATGTGTTTGCAATTGCATACGATTAATTGAGTGCAACGCAATCACAAGCCAACCTAGTGTTGCGATAATTCACGAAGTGCCGATTGTGATATGCACGGTAAGAACAAAACATGATAAATGAAGTTGATAATCGCGTATGCATGAGTGAGTGTGCTGTAGAGGTTCACTGAAATTCTCACGAAATCGCGCGGTCACGCTCGTACCTGTCCTCGTAATCCCACGTGTGCTTCCGTCGTCTGAATCAGGCAAGAAAATAACATAAAACGATTTTCTTCCGTCTTAATTAATGTAAACTTAACAATAAGGACTATGCGCAATTGGCGCGTAAATAGTAAGAATGCTCTACATATTTTTGTTTTCGCATAAAACAACGTCATAGATCATTACAGGAATCACTAAAATGTGTTTTGCTCTAATATCTTATTATTGATGTATTGCTGAATATACTAATTAGGAATTCCTCGCAACCTCTCAATGCGTCTATAGTACCTGTATTCCTTGTAGTGCTTCGGTCTACTATTATAGAAGAGTGGCTCGGAAGACTCTGAAGGTTGCTGCTGGGTTTGCAAGTACCGCTGCGGTAGACCATCCTCTGGATATGGCTCGTCGTATCTCAGACTGTGACCTGAACCTCCGTAACTTCCGTAATTACTAGGTGCCAACCTTCCTCCGACAGTGACTGGAATCTGGCGACGTTACTCTCATATAATTTATTACCGCGTAATTAAAATGTCGCCGATGGAACAAATGGATTAGAAAAGTCAATCATTCCAGTAACATAGTGCAGTTAATTTCAAATTTTATCATTAAATAAGTTGTCATGTTATTGAACGTTATGTCAAAGGTTATTTAATAATTAAATACGTGAGGGATAGCTGGATATCTAATACGTTTTTAAACCTTCTGTGCAAGAACTTTTCTATCGTCGATCAATACCTGATGATCGTCTCTCTCGTAACTATTTTCTCTCGACGTTTCGAGGGACCTTTGAGGTGTAGCCAACTGGTTAGCCGCCGTACGAAACTGCGAGGCCGAGCTGTTCGCACCCTGCCCACCTACTGGATAATTCAAATCCGACGTGTAGTCAGAGTCCTCCGAGTATCCCGCTGAAAGATGAATTACTTATAACGTATTGGGAAAAATGATCGAAGGAACTGGAATGAGAGACTTTAGCGACGCCTGATATAATGCCCTGACAATTTTGCATTGGGATATCGGAATCGTCGCCTCGCTTCTGCAACGTTAACGGAAATCATTTTATTTTTCCTGCAGCTGAAGAATATTAAAAAACAAAATACAACTGAAAAAAAGAAAATAAAAGTCATATTTTGACCAGAAATGCAAATTATTTCTTTCAATATCCGCTAAGTTCTATTTTTCAGGCCTGCCTATCAGAAGACAAATCGTACTTTGCAAAATTTACGTTTACATCAGAATAGTGAGTTGACGATTCACGTTCGTTTCCCTGAATAAAAGAGGTGAAGTCAATTCTTCGTCGTGACGATTTCGCAACTTTCTATAGGCAGAATTGGTCGATATTGGTAGAATCCGGGAACTGAAGTGGTGCAATAGCAGGAAGCAAGATAAGTATAGTTAACAGCCATGCGACAAATTGATCGTCATGTAGGCACCGTTCCGATTTTGTTTTTTTTTCCATTTTTTAAGTCTCTCGTGTGTGTCTTCTTTTCTTCCAGAAATTAGGACCGATAGGAATGCAAATCATCGTACGGAGGGTATTATGGAACGTTTGCAAGAACATAGAACGAAAAGGTTAGACACCGATTTATTTAATACAGAAAGAGAGCTAGTCTGCTTGCTGCATGCCTTCTCATAGCTGTTACATGGGCAAGGGGTTGCTAGAAAGGGGATAACAACAGGGTGGTAAGTTACCGACGATACGTCGATAGCTGATAACACATATGAAAATGGCGTCTTGTATGCCTGTTTTCTTCAGGGTATATCACACTATATACTCTCCGTGGGTAAAAACACGCGATGTACGGATGTATCGCCGTTTGCCAATTGCAAAATAGGAACCAGCACGGAACCAAATTGATTTCTCGCATGGAAAAACAAGGGCGTAAAAGTTTTATGACTTACTCGGAAGTAGCGTTCAAGCGAACGACCTAGAAAGCCACGGTTTCTAAAAATACTGCAAGTATGTCAGACGACCCGACGTGTGGATGAAAGTGTCGTGTGACGTAGGCTGCAGCAAATTAGCGCTCGCGATGTAAAATATTACAACGTTACCGCATGACAAATCGATCTTCTCGCGTATCATGTTTTTTCTCCTCGAAGAAACAAAAAAAAGTGTAACGATAGTAAAAGATAATACAGAAGTGTTGCAAGTAGTACAAATGCATTATAAATCAGTCGCGCTAAGTTCATAGACAGTGAAAAATACGCGTAGTGAAATAAAAATAATCAAATATCTGCAGTTTTATTTTATTACTTTAACTCTATCAAAAAATCGATTTTTTGCATTCACGGCTAACATCGGAAGATACGTATACGTTTTGATTACTCGGATTCGTCGCGAATTAAATTTCCACGAAAGAAAGAAAAATCAATCCTCGTGCATATCGCGAGCGAGCGTGCCGGATCAGAGACGAAATCGATCGGGAACTGGTTTCTCTCGCGCCGTAAAGAGCAATTTGAATAAGATATCAGCCATCTAAACTGTAACTTGACTGTACTTACAGTGGCCTATATTGTACAATATCTGCCTTCGTGCCTGTTCGGCCCGTGCCTCCTGGTCCATCATGTTGTTCAGCATTTCCAGCTTCCTCTGCAGATCGGCCGCATCCGCGTTCTCGGCGTCTTTCGAAAAGATAGATATCGATAGGGAAACAGTTAATCGCGAGTCTCGATAATCTGACGTCTTCAATCGATTTTGTCATCCTAAATTTACTTAGATACGTACTTAGTTCTCGTGAAAAAGAAAAGATGACTAAGTCATAAACTGCTGCATGTATCGTGTGTCTACAACAATGTTTCGCTAATATATTTAACGAGCTCGTGATCAAAACAACTATACAAGAATATTTACATTTTGACAAAATGTTATAATCTCTTACATAATCGTATTTGTTACTGTTTTTTTCTAATTTAAGATAACGTATCAGAATATGTCCGTTTGTCGTACTCGGGTGTACACATTGCTCGAAATTGCGCGAATCTCGGTAAGTGGTCTAGAAAGAGCTATCTGCCTCGCCAGATTGCTCTGTATAAATAATATCAACTCTCAGCGTTATCCTTCCCTTCCCTCCCCCCCTTCCCAACCCTTTTCTCTCTTTCTCTTTCTCTCTTTCTCTCTTTCTGCACTCAATCATAATTACATATTGAACCAACAAACTCTCCGAGGATGGTTTGCAAACTTTATCAAACTGCGACAACGCGCGACTCGCCGTTTCCAGAGAGCTCAGACCGATTTATTACGCGGCTACCTCGCGAGCTACTCCATTTCCAGCCAACAATTTTACTACTTTGACAACGTTAGAAGATACTCCCCGGTGAGAAAAGAAAAGGACGACCATCCCTGGCGTTTACTACACGCGCGCACTAAGTGCATCAGTTTCTCGTCCCGCCATCACGCTTTCCACCCAGTCCCTAAGGGCAGTCTGCTGCTTAACTAGCACTTCGATCGGTTACTTAAAACATGGTGGACATCTGGATGAAAGTACCATCGTACAAAGTACTCTTACCCTAAATTGAAGTATGTTTCAACCGAATAAAATATCTTCTATATTTTTCTCGTGACATTTTACAATTTTAATCATTATATGCAAGTAAGAAAATGTTCTTCTTACAGATTGTCTTTTCGTTTGAGAAATAATTAAATGTCGCAATAACGTGATTTTAGCACACATCCTTTGTATTTCGTTTCTTTACAGACTTCATGAGTGCGGCTCCTTTGCGTAATTTCTGTTGAAACTTGAATACAATCCGTCACTGTATAAAGAACATGAGTCAGCCATATCCATTTACTTTTCTGTAATTAAAAAAAGGGTCAAGAGAAGAGCAGGTCATCTCCCGAGTGCCGTCCTTTGCGAACTATCAGCCGCTGCCGGTGTAAGTTTTGGTCCTACCTCAATCTCAGCTGTATATCTCCACCCCTTCGGTGACCCTCGTTATTCGCCCTATAACCACAGCCGGCGGCTCTTTCACTCGCCTTACGCGCCAACTCGGTCGTCTCCTCCGTAAACACGAAGAAAAAATAATAAGAGAGAAAAAAGGCATATCCAGCTGTGAGTGCCGTAACGCGAGAATTGGAAAAAGATATCTTGCACTTTCAACATGTCTCCCTGCTGTCACGTATTCCCGCTTGGTAATGGCATAATAGTAACAGCTGGCCACCCATATATTGACAAACTTTTAGAGACAACCGTGACGCTCATCGCAAAAGGCGGTCTTCTCTTCTTCACTCCGAAAGTGCTTTCTCTATTTCTGCTCCACTCGCTATTTTCCTTCTTCCTTTGTCAGACGTCACCTTCGAGTGGCTAAATTAAGGACATTGATATCGATATCGCGGTCAAATATAATTGGAGATAAGAGTTCATGTACTGTATAGTTTGATACACAGAATGTCTTTCGTATGTGCTTTTGCAGCCTTTCATTATCTATATTATCCGTTAAATTTTTTATATTTTGTATGCGTTGTTTTGTTAATTATAAAATATGATTTCTCTTAGATCGTCTACGTAGAGCGACCTTCCGGAAGAAGAGAAGCAACCGTACTTCTCGTAGATTCTCAAAGAAATGAAATAAATTTTTACACAATAAAGAGCGCCGAAACCGTAGTTCCCACCCTCTTCGTGTTCTCTCGGCGCTTGAAGGAATTATACCACATTACCGTGCTTCTCAAGTAGATTTTATTGATTCTTTAGCGACTTAAAGAATCATTTCAGCTAACTTGAAATAGGCATTTGACGTCCCACTGGTAAAACGATTGGAAAGATTTTCCATGTCAATATAAAACATCTAAAGAAATACTTGAAATCTTTTCTGACATCTCATTGTCATTAAGCAATTATGGAATATAATAAAAAAGATGTTATTTATAATAAATTTCAATAGTTTTAATAATTCATTTTAGAATTCAGAGTAATACATATTGTTGAATTAATATTAAATTTTTAGAAATTTATTATTCATCTTATTTTAACAGAATTAAATTCATTATATTCCCATCATAAATATATTTAAATAATTAATTATCCACAATACTATTTCATCTTAAGATATGGAATTACCTGAAATAACATCAAAGTGAATTCTTGTATTTCGTTCTAAACGAGTCACCTTATACACCGACAAGCGACACAAGTGACGATTTACTGCCGAGTTAAATCTCCGGAAGGTCGTCTTCGTCCTACTCATCACCCCTCGTCGCTTTTATCTCTAACCTCGTATATCCGGTCTACCTTTTCGTGCTCGTCTACATACATGACTGGACGGAAACATGAAATTAGTCCAATTTAAATAACACGAAATAATTAATTGTCTTTCAAATTATCAGCCTAATATACATATATTACATATATTTATATATTTTGTAAACATATATATATATATATATATATATATTTATATGTATATATATATATATATATTATATGTACATATATATATATATATATATATATATATATATATATATATATAGTTAATATTATTNT
>NW_012130083.1:3937614-3938292 GCF_000143395.1 Atta cephalotes
TATATATATATATATATATATATATATATATATATATTAATGTGTAATAATATTTATTTCTAGATGAGATGGCATTTTACATAATTTTTTGTGAGACTCTTGAAAATGTTTAATTGTAAACAGCAATTAAATTGATTAATCAATACTAATTTAATAAAGAAACATTCTAGCTTTACGATACAACCATTAGGTAAAAGGTAATAACTGACAAATGGTTCAATATTTCATTTCAGATCGGCATATTAACCAGATCGATTGCGTGATGGTCGAAAATTATCCTATTTATTTGTTGTATGCTACACACAAATATCAGCCGCTATTTGTGTACATTCTGAATATTCAGATACGCCGTAGGCAGAAAAATTGGATATATCACGAGTTCCGCACACTGAACGTTACAAAGTAATATATTAACAAGAATACTCATGTTATGTATTCAGAAATGATAAAGAAGAGAATACTTTTTATATAGCGTTCGAGCAATGTATACATCCGTTATCTGTACGTTTGTAAAAGTTAAAGACAGAATTATTATACATCAAGTATAATAATTTACATATCGAATATCTATGTAGTGTAACCATATAGCATATCGTACAAAAAGAATCTTTGAGAGAAACTGAACAAACGAACAACTTATCTCGACATTCTTTCAAATTCTCCCCCTCTCTCTCTCTC
>NW_012130083.1:3938618-3950159 GCF_000143395.1 Atta cephalotes
TCGTCGTCCGTCCGCCGACCACCGTCGTCGTCGACGTCGTCGACGTACGTGGTCGTCGTCGACGTAAGTAAGTACGTACGTGTGTGTGTGTGTGTGTGTGTGTGTGTGTGTGTGTGTGTGTGTGTGTGTGTGTGTGTGTGTGTGTGTGTGTGTGTGTGTGTGTGTGTGTGTGTGTGCGCGCGCGCATTGACAAAAAAAGAAGTCGTACCTGAAGAGAGAAAAAATTCTCTTTTGTCTTCAGTCGATTCAAGTTAATATCGACCAATTGAACGAATGCAATACTTAAAAATACAGCGCCTGAGAACGAGGCGCCGAGTGCTAGATTATTGCATCACATAATCACGTTACAATTATTTTTCTATGACGTAAGAGTCATTTTAATAAAAGCGAAACATTAAGTTGTACGAACTGATAACAATAATAAATTTGCATAAATAGAATAATCATGGTGGGCGTGTTCCGCAATAATATTTCTTCCGAGCGTGTAATAAATATATGAAGCCTTGTCTCCTTCCCAATTAAGTAATTAAACAATTATGCAACTTTCTTCAGGTTCTCCACATTATAAACGAGTTATGTACTCGTATGCTGAAATAATGCAGTTAACCATCATAATATCCATCAGTGCGTATAACAAAGCTAATTAAAATGATATTATACTGGCGCAAAACAGAGAAACAGAAGCTGGCAAATAATTGATTAAATAATGAGAAGAGAACGATATTTCAATGAACAAATATTTGAGGATATATAATAATTCAAACAAATTATTTTTGAAGTTAAATCGAATATGAATGTTTATGAAATAAATGTAACGATTAAAATTCATCGGAAATCGTCATCTGTACTTGGCTGAGCAATCGCTTTCATCTGCTTCTTCTGTTAATGCTAATAAATATTTCACTACGTGCGTCACTCATAAACACAGTGCTTGTTTTAAAGGCACGTAACGTTCGATGACTGCTTCATCGACCTTTTAGACATTCATTGAGAACGTCGTATGGAAAATATTTTATTCTCATTTCCAACAATATTGATAGACAGTAGCGTGGCCGTATATTTTCATTTCTCGGTAAAATAGAATAACAATAGCGCGCCGGATGAGAGCAATCAAAAAGAATACGTGAAAGCAGAAACATCGAACATCCTACCTCTTTTTGCTAAACTCACACATGATAGATTCACACGCAGTGATCTGGTGATGAAGAGGAAATCATTCGGGATGGTAATGCTGTGCTTGTTTTATAGCGTTGTTTCTCGATCGCCGATGTCCGAGAACGAGTGGGACGAAGTATTGCTAAACGAAAAAATATTTGAGAAACGACAGAGGAAATTACGAAAATATGTAATGCGTCATGTGACGCATCGTTGGGATTTTCCCGTAATGCGACGCGGTTTTCGATGAAAGGCTTTTAGTAGATTTCCAGTAACAGGACCGCGCATGTCGCCGCAACGTCGTAATTAAAGTCGGTTAATCAGGTACGAAATCGTATCAAAGCCCACCGTTAACGACTGGAACAACTCTGGTCGCGTGACTACCGCCCACCTGAGGTATATCTCCGGTACTTCTCCTCGTTCGATACACGCACGTGAGTTAAAGCTCAAAAGTAACTGCACTTAAGTTAATGAAACGAGTACATAAAGGGAGCATTGGCTGGCGAAAAACAAAAGATATCCGGCGGACGCGATATGCCTAGATAAAATTCAATGGATCTCTCATAAACGCGTCTTTCAGCACTCACTTCAGCGAGTTCTATTTCTCGCACCCGAGAGAACCGTGTATCTCGTGTACATACATGTAATTATTACAAACGTCCGGTCAACTCGCGCGCATTAAAAACTCACGCGTGAGGAAAGATAAGCCGAGGACTTTGGAACGAAGACATAGTGATTTCTAGTGCAGTGATTGACGAGCAAGAAGAGGGTTCGTTAATTGCAAACAAATAAAACAAACATTCTTCGCGGATCGTGGATACGCGTGTCGATAATCATTAAGATTTCAGATAATTATTCAATAGCTCTTCATTTCTGAATAATAGAAAAAAGTGGCAACAGCGACAATAAATTGGATTTTTATATGTGTATTGGCATCTTTATAATGTTAGAAGAGAATCTTTAGAATGTAGAAGAGTATCAAGAATGCTCTCGAGATATTTCTAGATAATAAATATCCAGAGATCTCTAGGTAATAAAGCTCGATATTGAAAATTTCTCTTTGAACGATCACTTATCTCGGTCTATCTCGAAGAATTAGTTCCCGCGCTAATTGTAATTAACTGCTTTAATTGAGAGATTGTTAAAGGGGATCATTAAATTTTACGGCGGGAGAAATACGCGAAAGATGGACGCGAATCCACGATCGACGAGAGTGATACATCACATGGCACTTGGATGCAGGTCGATCGGTGGAATCGAAACGATAAAGCAAAAATATAGAGATCTCGCGATCAAGGATGATCCCACGATCAGAATCTCTTGACGAGGGTACCTGAGCCACACATGGGCCGGGCTGCTCGCAACTGCATTGCTGTTTTGCTCGTTAGCAGGGCTTTCCATCCAGTTCGTTGTACGCGCTTTCCTGATTGGTCAGACACTGATCAGACGGAAGGTTGTGGATGTGCATGATTCGAGTGGCGATCATGTCCATCGTTTTTATGCTCTTCAACGCGTGATATCTCGCGCGATTGCAATTTCCAAAAGTTAGTTTCATAATCTTGCGGCCTACAATCTTTGGCCGCTTATAAAAGGTAGACGAAATAATGTATGGTAGTACACTTTGCAATTTCTTCCAGCTATTTCTTAAAAGTTGCACTTGGCAGTTATTATGCAAAGTACTCTACTTTACCTATACTTTCTTTTATCCGTTGATTTTCCTCATCAATTTACACTTGTTGTAGAAATCTCGAGCACCTTTATCACATTTAGATATTCAATATCGAGTATCATTATAATTAATTGTATAATAATTAATTCTTAAGTGAAATTTTTTTAAACTACTTCCAATTAAATAAAAAAAAATCTTTTATTGTACTAATAAAATATTAACTGTAAATTGATCAAAGGATTCATTGACAAAAAAAAAGCATAGGGAACCTAAAGCACCTCATATATTCGAGAGAAGTAATCGTATCGTAAAGTAATGAGAAGAAAGTGTTATCGAAAAGATGCGAAAAGGCGTTTTAATAGTGCACTAGACTAATATTTTTCTTTCGTCTTTTCTTTCATCGAATTGAAGCAACAGATATGGCAATTTTCTTTCAATAAAAGTTCAAAAAACAAGTAAAGCTACGTTTATATAATGATAATTATTATATACATGTGTATACCAATTCCACAAATCGAAATGGAAGTAGAGAAAAGTAAAGAGAAATTAGGCCATCTTACGCAGTGACGTAAATACAACATTAATGCTGTTAGTTACTAATTATCTGCAATTTCCGAATAAATTATATTATCAACTTTCGATATTCTAAGTAAACTAAATTGTATTCTCTGAATTCGAAATTTTCTTACCGCCTACATGCTTCGGTAAAGGGCAACCTTTTCCTCAAATAAACTTTAATTACGATTCTGTATCTCTCTGTACCCACTCTGTATCTCTCTTTGCGGAAATCTTCTTGATTTTTCTTTAAGCAGCTTCTCTTTCCCTCGTTCTACATGACAAGATAAAAGAGCGTTTTTTTTTCTCTTTACGCGCTCTCAGAGAAAAAGTCAATAAGAAAAAGTATTATACGGACAAGAAATGTACATCGTGCAGCGCGGTACAAAATCCATTAAACGATGCGTAGTTGGCGCAGATCGAAAACCGGAAGCGTTGACGGCGGCGGAAAAATGTAAAGCGGAAAAAGAAATGGCGTGAGAGCTGGCGAATCCGTTTGCGAAACGTCAGCACGTATAAAGGAAAGAGGTTTATTATAGCGGCCTCGTTTTCTCTTAATTCGCAACATGGTAAAATCGCGTGACACAAAATAATATGCGCGTTTAATGGAACGCGGAACGTTCGTACGCGGGCTGAGCTTAGGCCGGCGTTTAAGAAAAGACTCGCGCGCTCACGACGATGTCAGATTTCAAATCGAGATATTGTTACGTGAGAACAATATCTCGTTTCAACCGCTGGAAATAAATTCTTGAAAATTTGTATATGGATTAAGCCGCACGCCTATCGCGCGTACTATCGTCCACGGCTTTATCTGAATGAATCATATATTAAAAATGTCAAGTGCTTTCGTGTACTCGTAAATTCTTATGGAATGTAAAAACGCTCTTCAATAAATCGTAACGTACGATTAGCTTCCTTTTCGTGGACCTTTTCGTAGTGAAAGGTCGATAGCGTATTGATCGCCGCGAGCATGTCGACGACCGGGCACTAGGTGAAACACGTCAATCTTGGTTAAAGGCCCGCACGGTAATTGCATAGACCCACGTGGTCCCGCGGAAACAGCGGGATTAATGGAAGGTTCTACATATATCTGATACGTGTATGTATGCCAAACCCGAAAAAGTTGTACTTGTTGCTGCCACGAGTTCGCCGAAAACTCGGTAAATTGTAGATCGCCGCGTCGATATCCGGAGGGATATCTCGTCGGGTCGGTGGAAACCGTGACGGTGCTCGCCGAAGCAAGCAACGAATCGAAGATTGCGAGAAACGGATCAGCAAAAGCGTAAATTTAAAAAAAATTGAAAAGAAATTCTCAAGCTTACGATATCAAATACGATTGTCGCGGTTAAATAATCATGCAATTGCATGATTGTGATTAGCAATTAGCGATTACTTTTCAATCAACTAAAGCAAAGCAGTCACTGATTGTTTTGCTCCAACTGAAAAGTAATCGTCTATCGCCAACCAATTGCTAATGTGATTTTTATTCGCCACCTCAGCCACTGTCGTCAAATTTAATGATAATAATTTTATTGATATGCAATATATTATGGCCCGATTTTTTAGTATTTGATTAACTTATGGTTAAACTTAACTTTACTTAATTTGATGATAATGTAAAAATTGTGATTTTTTTAGCAATTAATCATTAAACTAATGGTTAGTGATAACTTTAAATTAAATTAACAATTAATCAAGTTAAGCTTAACTATAAGTAACCAGCCTATAAAGGAAAAAAAATATACATCAAAACGCAAAATAAGACTTACTTCAAGATAATTACTTCCTTCGTGTCACCTCTTTTCTTCATCGCGTGAGCCCCACAAGAATTCTTAATTCAGATTTCAGATTAAAAAACACGGCCAGGCTAATGATTTTAGATTCCGTTCGCATAGAACGAAGAGAAACATTCAGAGTTTCGAGAGGGTTACTTCGCAGTCTGGTTTCATTTGTTCAGAAATCCTCCGTATCTTCGAGAGTCCCACGTGCCGTTTCTCGGTTACCTTTTATTGTGTGGAATTGCAGCATCGAAACAATTCGCGGGACACATAACTGCGTAAAGTACGACAACGAAGTCGGAATGTACGTGCGGGCGCCGAGCCAACAGCAAATTCGACAAGTTCGCAGACACACTCAATTAAAACTTCGTCCTATCGTTCGCTCAACGAAGAGAAGCTCGATAATTCTCGTTGATGATGGCTTTGTCATTTTTTTTTTCTCATCGCGAACATTCGACGTTGCGATCTTATCGAGTGACACAGAAAGAATCGTTTAGCGTAATTTTATATTTTATTATCGATGCGTTTCTACTCTGTTCGAAATTTCACTTGATGCTCTTATAGCCTCTCAAATATTTCTTAGCTTTAATCCGCATTCTTTTCGACCTCTCTCTACCTCTTTCATGGAATATTCAGATTTATCTTAGATTAAATTCAGAATTCGTTGGTTAAAATTGAAAAAGAATTCGTGCTTCGAGCTTTCCTTTCTTTGCTCCGCGCAGACTTTTGGCAATCGCATCGCGCTCAGTGAATATCACACGATAAAGAGCGAACTGCCGCATATTTGTGGCAGAATTTCTCTTAATCTTGCGTACAGAAATCATGGCGCGATCAGAACGCAGTCATGCTGGCGTTCGAAGGGGCGATCAGGAGCGAATTGGCGAACGGTAGATCGGAGATGCGACGGCGCGAATCGATCGATGGCGTCAAAGCTGACAAATTACAACGTCAGAATTTGCATGAATATTCTCGCCGGCAACTGTCGCAGGTCGGATCTTCTGTTCGCTCGACATGATGTGTGACACCGATATACGTCAAACGTATTCCCATATCTCGTATATATGTACGATTACATACGTCAGCCATGCGATTTTCATCTACCGTAATCTAGTGGGATCGTGTCGTCACTTACCATATGGCAGCTCGAGCCGGCAGTCGATCAGAAGCGAGTGGCCCGTCGGTTTCTTCGTGCCGACGATCTCGTTGCCCCTCTGCTCCAGTTCCAGGCCGAGACTGACCCACTGTCCGGTAGTCTCCTAAAAATCGGAAACGCTATCCTTTAAACACAGACTCCACTTTTTTTCCAGACCCGATAAAGTACTACCGTACTACCGGTCATAAACTCTCTAACTTACTAAAAAGTTAAAATCGTCGCGGCGACATCCGCGTATCTCCACCCAGTCGCGGATACGCCGCGCGGTAACTTTAGCGTTCATGCACGAAATAATGAATTAATTAATACGGACCATTAGTCACGGTACCTTCAGCATTACATTACCCATGGCACGGAAAATATAATTCACTCGGAACAACCTTTCCCTCTCTGTATTTCGACCAATGCGTAACTCCCGAGAGCAGGTGCAATTGTTACATAAATATGAGCAGCCGCGTAATTTATGTAATCGTCAAAGCCGTATTCTTTGCACGGCATACGGAATTATGTCTATGAGCGGATGCGATATTGCATCACTGCGGAGATGATGTACGGACGTGCACGTGCAGTTTATGCACTTCCGGCACGAAGACGACCGAAAGAAGAAAAGGCGTATTCAATTCTTTCGATTGCACTTTTCCATTTTACTACTGGCGAGTTGGACGAAAAATCGAATGCAAATTGGACCGAGTGCGGCAAAATCTAAGAAAATCTTGACTAAAATCAATAGACAATGAGTGAAACTGTAGCTACAGCTGCACAGTTCGAAATCTATATACATTTTTTGTTGTCTTACATAGCACGTGACTGTAAAACAAAACATAGTTTCGAGCATCGATGGTTTAGCGGCTTAAAAGCTTTGTAACTATCGTAATTCAAACGAATCACGCCCGAAGGGCTTTTGTCCGTATCAATTTGAGTTCCTGCGCGATCTTTTCCGAAAAATAAAAACTTTTTCCCCAATCACAGGGTGATACATCGAACTGTTCTGTATCGTGATGTGACTTTCTCAATCGAAAAAGTTGTGGCTGGTGGACGATTAGTTTATAAATTATTCCCAAGTTTCGCAATCCTAGTAAAATGTCTTTAACAAGTTGACGAAGGCATAATTTAAACTCGCGAGAAAAACGAGCGACCGACTTATTCGCACTTTCGACGATGATTTAACGCAGGTAACTTTACTTCACAAACACGCTTTACGTGCCACGCAGCCGATATCGACAGAGACGAGGAAAATACTGGGATTGCACTATGTCTGGCGGCGAAAAAGTATTTTCTCGAAAACAAGATACAAATCCTGCGGCGGCGCCATGTCTCGGATAGATCTGTTTGTTCCGCAAAATTCGAAGAGAATTACGATTCGCGTGGAAAAGAAGTTGTGGCCAAATTTCAATGATGCGAAGAAAACATTGAAACAGATACTCTCTCATTGCCAAATTACGTCACTTAAACTTTACTGTTGCTAGATATCAGTTGGCTAGATAAACCGATTTTCTCTTGAACGCATTATGTTGTATATATACGTCTGCATAGCATCATCAATTTCGTAGTGAATATCGCTGACGCAGTCAATAGGCATTATTATAAACGAGATTGTAATCCTGGTCATTCTGTCCTCATTTGTGGCATGGAAAATAACGGCAACGATGCGATATTTTTGCAGTCGATACGTAAATGGCAAAGAGTGGAAATTGTAGAAGATTATTCCGGCTTGTGATCTCAATTGGTCGGACACGATGCTAAGATATAATCGGCTATTATTAGGGGTAGGTTGCATTTTGCCTTTGGAAATCAATAGACCATTAAAGACCAAAGCGAACATCCATCGGTCGACATACGAAAACATCGACAACAGAAATTCACCCTTTGTTCGTTATACATAACAGAAATCGGAGTATCAATTTATATTCACCTACTGGCACGAATCTTTCTTCTTCCCGTGTCACGTAAATGTCGCATGTAAAATGTAAATTCTTCTCTCGGATATATTTCCTCGTGAGAATCCGCAATTTTAATGGACAGCGCGACAAATGAATTTTTCATTATTATGAGGAAAGTTAAAATTTTTTGCGTTGATAAAGCATAGATACGGAAAGATACCATGGATAGTTTCGCCGTTAATGGTGTTAAAATAAGAAAGATAGTAGTTCAGGAGTACTGTGTGGTCGTTCGTTCCAGTTAATTCCGCCCTATTATGGTGCTACTGCGGGGGAGAGTCGAATTAGGTTAGAGACGAGAACTGTGACGCACCAATCGCCCCTACCTTTCTGATTTCAATCTCTTTTCTCGCAACCCAGTCTAATTAACGTATCTATCACATAGAAAAGGATAAGAAAGTAGAGACGTATTCACGTCTCTAGCGAGAAGATGGTCGCGCTGTCGATCGATCGCTATCACTTATGACGGCTCAATATGCGCTTCTATCCAGCACCGAGAGTAGGATATGATTTCTCAACGATATTAGAACGGAGAAAACGAATTTTCACGCAATTTATCGACTTTCATTACTGATAGAGCCGACACGGAAAAAAAAAACGCTCTTTTTTTTTACAATACATCGAGCAAAATAATTTTTTTATTCGTTCGAAAAGAAGAGCGTACGGTACATTGAAAAAAATTGGTAATAGCTGCCAAATGAGTAAAATAATTCCAATCACGTTCGTTAACGCAATAAAAAATAATTTTACTTTTCTAAATATTCCAGTAAGTATTACATAATAATATCGTTTGATAAATATTTGGAAAAGCACATTTATCTTTTGTTTAAACATTCGATTGGAATTATATCATTCACTAATAGCTATTATCAGACTCTTTTTTTAGAGATTAATGAACGTATAATTGCACATGTCACTTCTCATTTTATCCTAAGCTATCGTATTTTGTCGCATCGATCATTCTTTCCCCGGAAATTATCACGTGAGACGATTTATTTTCTCCACGTGACAAATAGCAAGAGACTGCAGAGAAATGCATCATCAAACCACGTTTCTGCGCCAGCCACGTGTGCATGACGCGTCCGCTAATAGTTCGTTTTGTGTCTCTTTCTTTTACATCGTCTTCTCCATGTCCAATGCACTTACGTTGACGAGGTCTTGCTTCTTAATCTCACGATAAAAAGAAAATTGCCGGCGCAATGATAGCGTCGTTGAAGTTGGTGATCGTTACGGAGGTGGAGTTGACGAGCATTCGCGAGTAGAACACGACACCCGCGTAATTAAGCGTCCGATGGTACAATGACTCTCCACCAGTCGGCAGAAATACTCGCACATCAAGAGGCAGCGTGGAATTCAACGATTTTCAGTTGTTTGGTGAGAAATAGCGGGTGTTGAAGCGCGTTTACGGTAACGTCGGAGAACCGCGCGCAAGGACAACTAAAAGTTTTAAGCTTTCTTGTAGCGGTGAAAATTCAATCAGCTTCTGCGTCGCTTACAATCTGCGAACTGCCCGATTATACCGATCACGATTGAGAAAACTTTAGTCCACAAGAATGGGTTCAGATATATTGCCAGTACTAAAAATCTATATATTAAAGTGCATTGCTAAATATCAAAGGAACAATGGTAACTCAGTTTCTTGAGTTAAATAACATTTTGTTATTTTTAATTTCCATGTATGCCAAAATGTAAATCAATTCATTATTGTTCTAAAACAACGTCCATATTACAACGTATGTGCTAGTAAATAATAAAGTTTGAGTCAAATTTGATATATTCTCTTAAAATAAATTATTTAACTCCATTTCAGCTAAATTAATGATATATTGAATAGCAGTCACAACTTATATAAAATGATTAAAAGTTACTCAAATTGAGTATAATTTGACATTATGAATTTAATAGTGTGAATTATCGATTTATTAATATTTTTAATATTGCATATATCGAAATACAAGTCAATGATATACTGTTTAATATCAAAGAACAATGTATAAATCGATCTATTTCTGTGGTTAGGTTAGGTTTTAAGTAAACTATGTTTCATATTAATGTATACAATAGTAAATAATAAACTTGAGACAAATTTAATACATTTTCTTCCGATGCGTGTTAGTGAACTTCATCAACTTTTAATTAAATTAATGACATATTGGGGAAGAGTAATGGCCATCTATAGAAGTAACTAAAAATAACTAAATTGAGTATAATTTATGAATTTAACAGAACTGATAGTCAAGCAAGATAATATTAGGATACGAGCCACATAATTGTGAATATGGCAGATTGAACTATAGTAGGTATATCTGTTCAAACAAGACATATATATACAACGTGTTCATCAGAACTTAAACGCACTAACAGCATTGTTCGCGCGTTTACTTACAAGCGCATTTGTTACGGACGGCTGAGGATTTGTCTTAAACCATTTGGAATGACGGCTGCATTTACAGGCGAGTATTATTTCGCTCGAGATACATGACAATTATATGACTACAACTAAACACTATTACGCTTAAACAAATTAAAAGAATTAATATCAATGAATGATAGAGAGTACTAATTGTCCTTCAGTTGAATCAATTAAAAAAATTTAATGAAATCGTACCTCTCGCTTTTCAAGAACCTCAATAGTAATAAACACGGCGTCGTTTCGCAAGCAATAACAACATGTTTAACTCGCTCACGACAATAAATTTATTTAATATCCAATCACCCCTGCCAAATGATCCTACGCGCAACAGGATTAATACCAGCGATTTATTTCTGTCGCGCTTTATTACGTCGCATGTTTATATAACTAGACAGGCGGTTCGAAACAGCCGTTCATTCGATAGTGCCAGCGCATAACGTGTCCCACGCGTCGATGGGTATATGCTTCGATTTTTCCGCCCACGAGAACGCAAGGGGAGCCGATAAAAGTCGTCTCCGGGCCGACCGGTGTGGCCGCTTGATTTCCCGACACGATTCTCAGAATGGAATTGTCGATGATTGCTGCTCGTCAATTCTTCGGGTCAACAAAGCGATCGACTACATCCACTACCAAGGTCTCACGAGTCACTAGTCAAGAGCAAACAGCAAATAACTCGCCTCAATCCTGCCGAAATGTCCTAACTTCCCTGGATGGTATCCCTTCGTTTTATTCCTAACACGAGAATACTCGACCACGTGTCTATGATCGTGACGTGATTTCAATAGGACTAGAATCACTATTCCAGAAAGAGAGAGAGAGAGAGAGAGAGAGAGAGAGAGAGAGAGAGAGAGAGAGAGACGACGAGAACGGAAGAGAGAGAG
>NW_012130083.1:3952224-3955700 GCF_000143395.1 Atta cephalotes
GAGAGAGAGAGAGAGAGCCAGCAAAGGAGAAGAGCTGAAGGAAAGGAAGAGGTAAGAGCATAGATAGTCCGTGCGATCGATCGATTCCTTCTTGCTTCCAGGTTTTTCTCTTTTCTCACTCTTCTTCCCTGTACCAGCCGTCCCAGAAAGTACGTCCATCAGACTGAAATTTTCCATGGATCACGAAGGTGATCCTAGGGATCCATTTCCCATCAGCCGGTTCTCGAGCCATCGTAGTTCCGGATGTTACTTCTCTTACGTTAAACGCGCAGCTGATAAGAGTGCAGGACTCTTTGCTGCCGCCGCTATTAAATAAATCGAAAGAAGTAGTTTCGTTCTTGTTTTCTCGTCTGGATTATTGCGGAAAATGCCAAGGAACCACTTAAACGAACCATCAATTGATTTTCCAGGGTCCGTTAAAGCTGAGATAGAGAAGAATCTAGGTTTGTTTCATTGTCATGACTATCAATGAAATAGAATAAATAGATAAATAGGCAAATACAATAGAAAAATAACTAAAAGAAGAGAGACAAAGAAAAAGATTCGAATCGGTAATGAAAATGCAAATCACGAAAAATAAATCGTTTGTGGAGCAAAGGTCCAATTCAAACGAGGAAATCCATCTTTCCCTCGGACAGAGTCGTATAAAACCGGAAGGACGAAACGGACTCGCGACTCGCTATTAATCAGAGTCTCATGAATTAAAGTCAAGACACGAGATGAGTGTTCGCGAGTGTTGAATCAGCTACCGAAATTTAGCTGTTGGAAAACTCGTCGACATGGAAATCTTCCACGTGCTGTACCTTTGCGGAATTTCGTTGCTATATGTAGATAGTACTTGATCGCGACCGTGATGACACAGGAGAAGAGACAAGAGATTGTACGAAAATGTCCGTTAACAGAGATGCTGTCAGTAGCACGCGAACGAACGGGCATACTCGACGCTGTCGGGTACGAGACAATAAGACATCATTGTCCGTAGCGAATTACAATCTGTATCTCCGATGTTTCTGGCGTCAGGCCGAAATTATTTTAAACTCGGCAGATATATTTCCAATCGAATCGGGCCGTATTAGACATCGCGTGCAGTTTTATGAATATTTTAAGCCACGGCTGACCCAGATAGTCTTCTCCGCAACACGAAGGCGAAGTAATCTGACCTCATTGGTACTTCGAGGCTCGTTTACTTCACTCCGTCGCGTTTTTCACTCGTTACCGCTATCGTCGAGCATACGGTTACATATCATCTTCATCATCTCTTCCATTCGTCATCTTTCATCTATTCTCACTCTCCTCGCACCCACGTTGTCTCTTTCTCGCCTCTTTTGTACTTTTTACACATGTGCGCGCATACATTTACCATTTCTTTTTCTCTCTTCCGCATCGACGCTTTATCTCCGCGAATGTCACCGCTACTGGGAGCGCGTGATTCGTCGATCGCTCGTCCAGAAACATGGAGGAACAATTTACAACGTGATTTGTGGATTCACCCATTGTTGCCGCAATCGTGCGGTTTAAAGCAGAAAGTCGAGCGAAAGAACTTTGCCGAGCGAGAATGCCTTAACACATCTCTTGTCGTGGGATAAATGACGACTTGTGCGCGCTTTTGTGCTCGCTTTTGTGCTCACGGTTGCAGATCATAGATCACACGGTCATCAACTTCTGCTCTCGTACCGAAGAATAACGTAGTATTTCACGGGGAAGCGAAAATGGGTTACGGTATAGATTAATGGGTACGGGTATAAAGAATATAAAATTGTCACGCAAAATATTTTATTTCGCGAGTGCGAATGGGAGATCGTTAACGCGAGGAGTCTCTCTTCTCGAGTATCGCGTAAATGTGTTAGGCTTCTTCCGAGCAAAGAAGAAAGGCGAAAATCAGCTGAATATTTCGTCAAGGTCACTGCCTTTCCTAAAGCCCGCTTATATATGTGTGCACGCAGCGTAGTGTCGTCGTAAACCTATGTAGACTACGTCGCCCACTTGAAGACTCGGCTACCCCGTTTCATTGAGCGTCGAGATTTGGCCGTGCGCCAGTGACGTCACAAGCGGATGAGGATCCGGGTATTGGCGATGGCGATGTCGTGGTCGAGAACGACGGGCGTGATTTCGACCTTGTTCGTAGAAAGATCATACGAATGCGAATTTAAATCTTTAGCAAAGAGATTATCTTTTATCGGAAAGCAAATTTTCCTTTGCATTCTTTCTACTAGAGTTTTCATTGAAAGAGAAAAGTTATGTGATCACAAACACGACGTTGAACTCTGTAATTTTTCGGATATAAAAAGGACAGTTTGAGATACTCACGAGAAATAGCGTTAGTCAATGGATGCAAAAATGGAACTGTATTCTCTCACACATAATAAAATTGTTTAATATTTGTAGTATAATCTTATTTGAATAGTTCGTTTTTTCGAAAGATACTGCAGATATATTTCACGCGGAAGAAACAAACAAGTATAGATCTGACTTTAGTCGTTTTTCTTTACTTGTGTCTGTATAAGTATATAAATATAATATACATATATTAACCATATTTCTTTTAATATTCTTCCACAAATTATTAACACTCATTAAAAATACAATTTCTAAATATTAATTTTAATGAAACGACTTAGAAAACTGTCGCGCATATTAATACTGGAGAATATCTTTCCGTAGAAAAGAGTTTAAATCTGATTTATGATATTAATAATGAGATGTCCTGCCACGAAGAGAACAACGGGAAATCAACTTTAAGGTACTCTCTTCGGAGCGATCTCTTCGAGGAATTTGAATAACAACCAAGAAAGAGAAATAAAAGAAAAGGAATTGCTTCTTCGTTTCCGAGTTGCGCATGAGTGACTCCTGTCTAGTCATTTAAAAGAATGACTGAACGCTCCAAAGAGTTATTATTCTCGCTAAGGAAAGGGTGATTTTGCCGAATGAATACCTTGCATTTCTTCATTTCTGCAACCTTGAGATGAGGCATTCGGCCAATTTAATTAGCGAAAATTCACTTTTGTCGCCATGCAGAAGTGCAGTCAACCGTGCTTCACAAACGAAGGCAGAAAGATAAAAGAAACGAGATCGTAGGAAAAGAAGAAATCTCCTACCTTACGGTAGGACCGTAAACCTCAAAAGGCATGCCGTAGTAGTACAAGAAAAGAATCTTAATTTTTCTCAAATCTTTCACTATTATACTTATATTGAAAACCAGACCGGAGAAGATCCAAGTACACCAATTTATCGTATGAGTCGCCAAGTGAAATGTAATTTGTGTTACGTGAATCGACATCCCCAAGTTCCGGTAACTTACATTTCGAGAGTCTGAGAACACGCCCGATGGAAGCGGCGATAAGAGAAATTGGGTCCCTCGTGGCTGCTATTAATATCTAATTATGTACGCTAATTATGAACGCAATATGCACTGTAAATGTATATCAAAGAGAGAGAGAGAGAGAGAGAGAGAGAGAGAGAGAGAGAGAGAAGAGAAT
>NW_012130083.1:3958253-3964772 GCF_000143395.1 Atta cephalotes
AGAGAGAGAGAGAGAGAGAGAGAGAGAAAGAGATAAATCATCATCTCCGCTATCGCAACTGCGATGCTTGCTCACGTCAGCGACGTAAATTACGTGCTGTCGTTAATCACCGTATTCTTCGAGTACTCTACATTTGCGCATGATTGAGTTCATGAAAATACACAATGAATTAGGCGACATTAGTATAGGTCATCGTTACGTCACCTTCGCAAATTCAATTTAGACACGCGCGACATATAATATACAGGCCTCACGATCGATTACGCATCAAACGTGACTCGATTGATAGTGTCATGTTTTCTCTGTTTATAGCTTACTCATCGTTTCCGAATTTATTGCACTTTATAAAGGAAAATCAAAAGACCACATAAAATTTTCACATCGGCGATAATAGGAAGCTATAACGGATATTTGCTGAACAATAATGTGTTACCGAAAATAATCCACTTAGGGTGCGATTAAAGTCTCACGAATGTTTTGAAACAGTTGATCGATCAATCAGAAGAAAGAATTTTATTAATTGACTAAAGATTTAGCATTTGTATCATGGTAGACCGTATCTTCCACCAAATCAACGATCCTGAATAAAGTGCCAAATAGTAATTAGTTTTTTGGTTCACGTTCGATGAGCAAATACTCGACAAATTTCATTTCGCGTAAGATGCTGCTAAAGACGAAGAAAGGACTGAAAGGTAAGCGTATCTAATGGAGAAATGAGCAGATTCTGGGAAAGATCATTACGTGCAGAGGGTGCTTAAGAAATGCTCGTAAACTGTAATCGGTGTACGATAACGTTTCCTTAAAAAATAATCGATCTCTACTTCACGATGATAAAAAAATAAACGAAGCTAAACGGCTCTCATCGGTTGTATCGAGTAATAGTGAATCGCAAAAAGCATTTGTTATCGTCATCGCGAGGCAGTAAACAGTAGTTTCATCGAATGTTTCAATCACTTTGAATATTTTAATTGCTTTGATGTTGCAAAATGCGAGTGTAATACTGCAGTGTATGGCGAATGTATTGCGTTAGTGTACCGTGTCAGTGACGATGTCTGGCTGTGTATTACTGTTGGTGTCACACATATCGGACTGTTCAGATTGTCGATCCTGTACCTCTGCCGTACGGCTTAAGTTGCACTGATTTCTCGTTACCTCGTTCATGTAGGACACCTCTGATAGTGGAATGTAGTAGTAGCCCAGAAAGCGGTCCCACAAGAATCCCTTGCACCATACCTCCACCACGAGCCCGGCATTCATGTCATTCGTTTCGCTGCGTAACAAACAAGTTCCATTAACCTTTTGCGAGACCACGAAAGAAATATTACTTCGTGAAGTAAACAGCTATGCTTTCAGTAACAAAGTAGATTAAACGAAATTTAACAGCGAGACTTTAGCGAAGAATTCACTGGCGTCAAATGCTGCGTAAGCGAGCCAAGATCAAGAATGATATATCTTTCTGTGTAGTAACCGTCGACATTACACAACAAGACAATCCTTTTTAATCCACAAGCCAATTTTACTTTAGCTCTCCTTTATATTACTTTTTTTTAATAATCTATTTAACTCATTCGAAAAACAAAGACTGTAATGGACCGAGGATCTCATCTCAAACAAAAGGAGTTAAGCTAAGAATTGATAATATCGAGTCATGAAAAAGAAGCACGTTTTTTTCCTCCATAATTTTATTGATAATATTTGCAATCCTTTGCTCAGCAAATTTGGTCGACGGACAAGATTTATTTCGTTTAATTCATTTCGGTAAGATAGAGTCCCGTTAAATAAGCGTATGATTAGTAGATTCAGATTCCTCTAGATGCGCACAAATTACCGGTTGTCCTAGATATTTTAGTGCCGGCGCGCACGCGATAGTTCGCAATGTTTTCGAAGTGTGTAACGCCATAGTAACGGTGCAGAAAATTTTCGAATTGTTGGTAAAAGCTCGTTTAATTAAACAACATTTTTAATAGATTTTTCAAGCTGCGCCTAACTTCCCCGTAAAATTAATTATCGATAACTTACAAAAGAAAGTCTTGTTCCCAGCATGGATTGGCCCCTTTCACAGTAACTGTCGTTGACTTCACGTTTTGCAGCTTTAACGTTACGTAGGAGTTGAACTGATCCGCTGAAATTCGATAATCTATTTTTTAGTCGACCAAAATATGATGTACGTTACAAGAACGAATATCTCAATATACGAGCGAAATACGTTGTTAAATTAAATCACATTCATAACGATGAAACATATTAAATATCTTGATTGAAAGTACGTTACATTTATCATTTTTAATGGACTCGCTTGAAACAGATAAATTACGTTTTGAGAGAAAAAAAAATATCGTAATTTTAGTTCCCTATAAACCTATATCAGCGAATGAGATCGTTTTGTTCGCAATTTAAGACCGATCCTGATGACATCCTCGCGCGTTTTATGTGTTCAAGAATGGGTGCACGAAGGGGGACGAACTGTTAAACTCCAATAAGATCCGCCCACACCTTAGGTACTTTCAGTACACGCTCTCAGCTGCCTTCGATAAGTCGCGCAAAAAGCATGGGCGAGATTTTACGATCCGCGACACGATGTTCGGGCGCACAATAGTGCGCGTCACCCCCGACATTTTACTTTACGAGCCACGAAAATTGTCTCCGAAGCGATTGACGAAATATGCTCGCATTCCACGACTCACCTCGGTAACATTCAACCACTGAGCTCAGAAAAGAGAGAATTATTAATAAAAAATTAGACGCGGTAATAAATAGATCTTAGTGAAAATAACGTGCAGCTCTCTCTTGACCTGATAAGCTACCAGATATGGAACAAGTCAAATGTCGTTTGCATGATGAGAATAAACTTCAAGATATTCGCGTTTTTAGGATGAGAGATACTACAGTGAATATAAAAATGTGTGATCAATTTTGATAAAACTAAATGTATTCTCGATAGGAGAGAAGTTAGTATCGCATTGCTAAGCAATAATAAAAAATAAAATTTTTCAGAAAATAAATTTCAATGTCTTAAATATTAAAAATAAATTTCAAGAAGTAATATTATTGAGTAATATTATTAAGAAATTCATTTTGAAAAATTTTGATGTACTAACTAATACTAATTGTAAAAAAATAAGAGAGATATATTCGATATATATTAAAATATATATTTTTTTTCATGTTTCAATTCTTTTTCTGCAAGAAAACAATTTTTAGTTATGTCGTTATAAGCAAATGAACAATATGAATGAATGTACAGTCAGAACATTGAGTAAATAAATTCTTAAAACTACAAGCATTTATTCGCGAGCGAGGACGTTATCGTTACGCTTTTCAATACTTGCGACAATTGCGTGAAATAATGGTCTTCATAAGTCCATTCTGTATAACGACATACATGATATGCGAATGAATATTTAAAAAAGACATAATATGAGTATACAAGTGAAGACTGTCAAGATTACATTCGTCATCGTAGGAAATATTGAATGATGCGATGAATGACATAAATTCAAAGTTTTTCCGACGCTATTGAAATTATCGATTTATTTTTCCCCCCTTAAAGAAGTTTTCGAAAAATTATAGAAAGTTTTCAAATGTATATCATTTTAGATTTATTTAAATTCGATATATTTATGATCTTCACACGGGAATACATTACATCTCCACACGGAAAAATTATTTCGGTATAATCGGAACGTCACGATATTCTGCTTGAGCAATCGCATAATCCGAAACTTGGCACTATTCCAATCGCGAAGTGCAATAAATTGTTCGCAGACTTTAGAAGCGAAGCGTGAATAAAGACCTCGGTTCTGTGGCTTGTTTCAATCCCAATTTTGAATTTTACCCGGTTTCACACGTGTTAATATTTCGCTCGTATATCGTTCGGTATTCAGAAAAGAATAATTAGGAAACAAATCAATGGATCAAATGAGTGAATTTTCCAATCGTAATTTTCTCTATTCTTTCCATATACGAACCATCCTCGCAGATGAACCGCGCCTTCTTCACTGCAACAGAAAAAGCAATGAAAAGATTATAGAGTCACAAGTCTTTAAAAGAAATAAATAATAATATCTATATTTATTATTATTACGTTTGAACAACCTGAGTCTGATTTTAAAAATCACAAGATTTGTGGAACATGTAAAATAAATTGCTGTAATCAGCAGAAGATTTATCATTAATTATCCCTTTGTGCAATTATTTTACTATTTTTGCTATAAAAAATTATACAAGATTTACTGAAATCTTGTTAAAAAATTCTTTGAAAATTTCTGAATATTTTCTAAGTATTTTTATTAAAAATTCCAAGATTAGAGATTTTTTAAATGAAACTTTGAAATAAAATTGGAGTGCAAGCAACACAAACTATAAATATAAATTGGAAATTAATAGAAGATAAGGATTTGATAAGATAATATTTGATAAGATGTATCTCGATAAACTAATAGTAATCTCACTGTTAATTGTAATTTCTCACTCAATAATATAATTGTAATACAATACATATATACATGACAGTTATATTATTGAAGGAGGAATTATAACTATCCGTTATATTACTATTAATTGGTGTTTGCTGGGATTCATTATTTACAACTGAGACCGCGAAATCTATATAGGACGGTGTAGGCTTACTACAATATAGTATCCGTAAATTACTTTATTCTTCTTGTTACCATGATTTCTTTTATAAAAACTTATTATACGCACAAGAGTGTATGTGAATATACACGGACTTATTGCTAATCAATTGTCAACATTTTATCAAGAAAAAAAATAACGCGATAATGTTTTAATAAGAAAAAGACAGAATTTAAATTTAAAAGTAGAATTCCTAAAATTTTTCTGAGTGTACCGATAAAATTTCATAAATATCCTTCATTTTCAAAAATAGAAAAGAAATCCCTTATATAAATTCTAGGTTTTCCCAGATAATAAACACCCTGCACTAATGTACTTACAGGTATTAAAGCGCGAATTATCGGACTACGCACATAATTACTCTGATCGATTACGCTTAATAAGATTTAAATAGACATATAGGTTGCGCGATGTAAAATCAACCGCACGCCCGCGGTAATTATCTTCGATATGTCACACGTGCGCGAGCTAAAATTGAATTTTCGTCAAAGAAAATTTAATTCGCGCATTATGTTCTTTTGTTATAACCTGTATGGCGCGCCTATCGACTTTCCCATCAATTATTTATAAAGGTCGTATTCCGCAAACGCATTACGGATTTAGCTAACGCGGATAAGTAAAACGGATCGAGTATTACAATCTGCCAGGGTTTGACAATTCCTTTTTTAATACCCAGTCTAACGGATAGGTCACGGAACGACCTTGTCTATAAGAACGTATACGTACGTATGTACGCGAATGTATGTGCGAGTGGAACGCAACTCCGCTGTGCCGATAGCGATTTGAAGCATTGACCTGTGTTAATAAATGCCAGTGTCTACATGAGTGTCGGAGTCTACACGACTGAGTAACTGCCCTTAAGATTAATCCCGTCACCGCAACGAGAGACGGCAATATCCAATGTACGTACACAACGAAAGATTAGGGTGAGTGGATCGTAGCGATGAAACGGGTCAGCCGTATATCCGCAACTCATAGTTCAGAGCTGAGGACTTTTTCCCTCTGTCCGCGGTATTTTTCCCAGCTCGACAGACGCGCCTTTCTATTTTGTGCGCGCACGCATCGCGCGCGATTAATTAAGGGAGCGCGCTTGCTGCCGCGGGAATATTCTTGTCACTGTTATAAAATTGTCGGTTGCAGGAATGAGCTAACGCTGATGTCACGTAAACAGAAGTGTACGCTACGGACGAGAGATGTATGGCGCCGAGAGAATAATGAATCGGCAGATAATTCTTGCATAACGCATAAATTCTCGAGACACAATAGATATAATAAACTTTAAGCTAATTTAAAAAATTGATTAATTATTATTCTCACATTCAACTATGACTGATTAATTTCTTAAGGTTTAAAGGCAGAGCACAGATTCTTGCATAATACATTACGCATAAAACAAGAAAATTATAATAATCAGAGTCTTTTATTTTGCGAAAGGAAAAGAAATGGATATGTATAAAATTCTGTGTTCCCACTCTGATGGACTTTCTACAATAAGCCATTACCTAAACTTCAAGTCTTAAGTCGTAAGAAATTAACTAATCACAGTCGAATGTGAGAAAAATAATCGACTATGACTGGTCAATTTCTTAAAACTTAAAACTTAAAGCTTATACCATAAGTGACTTATTGTAAAAAGCCCATTAGGTTTACTACATGTATTGTGTTTCAGAACTGACGCATGAGACACAAGAAAATCAACCAAACAGTTCTTTATTTCATTAAAAGGAACGAAATGAAGAACTTTGATTGATTCATTTATTTATGCATTATGTGCAAAACTTTGTGCTCCCGCCTTTACATCCATTCCGTAACCGAGAGGTTGCTTAACAAGTCTCTTTCTCTCCCCCCCCCCTCTCTCTCTCTCTCTCTCTCTCTCTCTCTCTC
>NW_012130083.1:3966829-3970383 GCF_000143395.1 Atta cephalotes
AGAGAGAGAGAGAGAGAGAGAGAGAGAGAGAGAGAGAGAGAGAGAGTTTAATAAATTGTTAGACCGCTTTTTAATATATGCCCGAAATAGATATTTTCACGATATTCTACCGTAACAAATCGAAGAGTTCGCGTTATGTGCATGAAATATCGTATGTATCATCGTCAACATATGAATCACCACGCCAATTCCGATCCACAAATTATCGATTATACATTTTCGATAAAATTTAAAGGTACATGGAAAAGGTTTATCGAATATTTTAAGAGAAAGAATGATTATCATACCATCATACCATAAATCAGATTCGAAAGCATTCGCGATGTTCCAGAGTATGTGAGGATGATAAGATAAACTACGCACGTGATTATCATGCAACACGAATTTTCCAGAATCCTACTGTCACGAACATATGGCCGTTAGTAATAGATGAATTTAAGAGAATTTAATTATCGCTCGATATATTAACTCTACAAAGTCATTTAGTCTTTAGTTCCGCAAATATATAAAACTAAAGGCTAGAATAAAACACTCATTCGCTCTCTCTTTTTCTCTCGTTGAGAAATAGAAGTTTTAAATTAACTCGTACGGATTGATATCGGACTTATCAGCACTTTAGGAACGAAAATAACGAGTAAAGATAACTCTTTTAGATAAAAGACCGTTTTTCTCAGAAACTATAATGCAAGTTTAACAATCGATTTTCGTTTTCCAAAATTGCGAGACACTGACTGAAAATGTTGTTTGATCTTAACTGAATTCAAAATTAAGATCTCTTATTCCTTCATTTTAAGGATACTCCAGTATTCCTCGAAAACCAATAAACCTGTTAATTTACACCATCGATAATATTGTAAGTGATATAAACTTTCGAATGATATAATAAAACAAGTATAAGTACTGTTACTTTACATATAAACTATAACAATAAAAGAATACTTTTAATTAAAACGTACATTGATTAATCTTTCTTTCTTATAAATTTGTATTTTCTTACGAATGAATAAACTAACTATATATTCCATTAATGAACAAATTTAAACTCATCCAAGTATAAATACTGCATTCCTAGAAACTTGTTATTCGCTTTCGGATTAATGTAAATTTGTTTTAATTACTGATGCAGCTGTAAGATAAGAATGACACAAATGTTGCAATATTTATGCTGAAGGCAACTTCGCAGTGTAACATTTTTCTGTGCGAAAAGTCTTGAAAATTATTAGTGGCAGAATCGCGAGATGTAATTAGCAGATTGCACGTTAATGAAGTTTAAACTAATGTAAATTTTTTACTGATAAAAATTTTGAAGCTTTGAATTACTATTTCATTATAAGCCCGCATACATAATTTATTATACCTCTCCGTTTAAAATGTGATATTTACTATAAAACTAAAACTCGGTTGCTTTGTATATTCAAAAAAATTTGTTATCACTTTATAACAATCTGCATATATATCTTTGTTAATTGTATTTATCTGAAGAAATAGAAGAATAAGAAATATTTATATCTAATTAATCGACAGTCATGCTTATCCGTGGGTAAAAATACAAGGTCACACTAACAAGGGAACACGAAGTGTAATTCTGATAAAACCGTTTGAAGGGTGAAATTAACTCTTAAATTAACATGGATTTTAGCTTTTTTCGTTGTGTCTTAAAAACTATTAAAACATATTAAAAAATGTTTTATACAAAACTTTTACAATAAAATTGCCTCTGTTCATCCACGTGTTCAATAATACTTTTGAAAAAAACAAAAATTTTTTTTAATTAAAAAAATTGTTTATTAAAAATATCATTAAATGAATAATTTTGTTGTAAAGCTTTGTATAAAACATGTTGATATTTCGAATAATTTTCGAAATATAACGGAAAAAAATTGAAAACTACTTTATCACATAAGAAGTGATTTCACCCATTCAAACCGTTTTTTCCGCCGCAACGGATATTTTCTAAATTCATTTTTTTATATATGTTATACAAAATTTCATTAAAATCAGAATTGATCACTTCGTGTGAAAGAAAATTTCCCTTGTGAGAGAAAAGTATTTTTTTACTATTTTTAGTATTTATAACTATAATTACATTATTATAATTATGATTATTACCATTACAATGTTGGTAATAATAACTACACGTATAGTTCTATCAACAAATATATTTAAATTGGCAACAGAAAACAATTACAATTGTAATTATTATTATCATAAAAAAATAGTTACAATTTATAATCATTTTTTGAGATAATCATATAAAATAAATAACTGATCCCAAAAATGACTTACATATATAGTTATTACTAACATTACAGCAGTAATAATAATAATAATTGCGATAATGTATTTTATACAGTCATAAATATAAAATATTTTTCCATCAGTGCAATAAATCAAGATCCAGATCAATAATCCGTTCAAGCTACATCTCCCCTTTATTTCCACTACCTATAAACCCGATGAGAACAGGTCATTCGTATTAATGATTTATTTTGTGTGGCGCATTAACCCTGCAGAGAAACGATGAACAACAGCGGAGCCATACTATTGCCGAGGCGCACTCTCTGAAGTTCGGCCTGGCATCCGATAATTCCTTCGATAATATTGTTTTCGCGCATAATTAACTCCCTGGGCAGTGCGCGTGTATGCTTTTGTGCATGTCTCCTCTGCCATGAAATTTTCGTCAGACGAACTACTACCGTGAAACCAATAACCGTCGTGGGTGCACGGCCAAACGAAAATGGCGCGCCGCAAGATAAAAGTTATCGCAAGAGATGAGAGGCAGAAGAGGAGCTTGAAGACAGGATCTTGGCATGCCCTTGACGTCAGGGAACGAGCAGGAAGCTAAGCACCGTCGCTATCCGCCAGGACGAATTATTAATACCTATAATACATTGCGAGTCGCACTCGCGCGGAAGCGACAGGCGGAAAGTTTCTGTCGTCAGTTTCTGTCGAATCACGCCGTAGCGTTTATACGATAATCGGTATTAATGCAGCAATGATAATGCGCATTATAAAGTTCGCTTTATGCTCGCGACGTCGAACTGACGACGGATACTACTGACTTTCATTGAGTCGATAAGATCGATCTAACGACGAAGTTTCCTGTGTCAATATGGCACATCGATGATTTCTCCATCGAGAAGAAAAAAAATAAAGTAACAAGAAATGGGAAATATAGAATTGGCGAATTTTCTGTGAATTAAAAAAAACTCGAATTCTGCCCGATAATTGGAGCTATTATATTTTCTCTTACGCGTGGTACGTGGGTTCAAGGACCCCTACTTATTATGACGATGCCGATATCTCGATGTATCGAGGTAACTGCTCTACGAACTCCCAACGGGAATCCCATTTCGATCTCTTTTATACGTGCTAGCTGTACAACGGCAAACGATAGAAAATGGAGATAGATTACATTGAGTAGAATGAGTAAATTCACACGAAATGATTGATGAGTTATAAGATTTAAAAGAATTTAGTTTTATAACTAATTTTGAGGACATTTAAAAAAAAATACTTTTACAGTTTTATATATATATATATATATATATATA